>NC_064874.1:21324591-21354591 GCF_943734745.1 Anopheles darlingi | reverse complement strand
GTTTTTAACGATTTTGTTGCTGTTGCTGTTATATTTATATTAAAAATGCAAAAACAATACGAAAAGAACCTACATTTTCGTAAATAAAGCGTTCGATAGCGTCAAGGGTTCAGCGAAAAAGTCCGCGGACGTATAAAAGTTTGACAGCGTGTAAGGGTTAAGCGAAACCGTTTTGGCATTAATTTTTTCGTTTGCGCTAGAGTTTTCGCCCCGTGTGGCCACGGCTATTCAGTTGATATTGAGTCAACTACAGCTGAAAATAATGTTCAGTAAGTGTGTAAAATATAAAATTAAAACTAGTTGGGCAAAATAAAAAAAATATATATAAAAAATTAAACCACAAGACCTCACCAATGAAAAAGAAAAAAATATAATTGGCAAAAGATCTCAGAGTTGAAATATAAGTTAAAGTAGATCACTTTTCCCTGAGTAAACATCATATTTGGACATTCATTACGATCGTCCATCTATGGTGCCCGATTTCTAATCCCGTTTCCACAACCCACAGAGGCTAAACAAAGTGCCAAACCGTACAAAAGCTACTAATGCTTTCGGACGTTCGGTCATTAAATATAACAACAAAACAAGAACGGAGGGAGAAAGTGCAGCAGGGTACAACAAAAGAAGCCAACAAACAATGAAGACATAAAATATGAAACATATTTTCATGTCTCTTCAACCGCCAGGCGCTGCAATTGAGAAAGAGGTTACGGTGAGGTCCGCTACTTTGCTTCACTATTTTGTAAGTAACACACACCAACCGTTCAGACAGCACAAAAGAAGCTGCACAAGCAGACGAACCACGCTAGAGATCACTCTCGACGTAGCAGCCGCATCGAGGTGGATTACATTCCGTAACTACTCCACACACAGAAATCTTTAGTCCGACCGAATACGACGACGACGGCGGCGACGACGACCAAGACAGTCATCGCTTCGCAATTCGCGAGCACTACGAGCGCGGATCAAAATCTCAGGTTTTTTGGGGGGAACCGGAAGGGTGCAGACAGAAAACGGTCGAAACAACACAAATTCTTGTCTGCCGGCGGCACACAAAACTGCATGCCACGGAATGGCACGGAAGCAAAACTGGTAGCACTCGTTGGTGCTCGCACTCGGGGGGAAGGGGGATCGATCGGCCGTCCCAGAGCATAGATCACGCGGTGTGGAGCATGGCCGTGTTACTTTGGGAAAGATGCTGAGACGATGATCAGCCTCATCATGCGCTATACTGCACCATGCACCAGATTTAGATTGCGTTTTTTGCTTTTGATTGTCCTACCCGCGCGCCTTCCCCCTTTCGTTAACCCTCCTGTATTGCAAGAGGGATCACCGTCCGTCGTCGTCAAGTACGCGCAATGCCTCTCTGCATGGACACTTTGGGTAAACGAGGCGAATAATATGCGAATGAGTCATACAAGGTCTTTCCCGAATCCAGCGGTTGGTGTGCAGGTTGTTCGTGTGAGAAAATGAACGACTCTGACGACGAGTTGATTTATGGGCCCGACAGAAACGAGATTAAAGAGGAGCGGATCTTGATTTTGTAACTGTTTCGTCATTGGAGGTACTGAACATTTCCGTACCATTCAAAATAGGCATTGCTTGTTAAGTAGAAAATTTAATTATGTCTAACTTTACTATAAACTCAGACCATTTTCTACTTTTTCAGTGCCCAACATTTTTTCTCTTGTGCAACTTGATTGAATCTGAAGCCAAACCATCAATATGGGCCGATAAAACAAGACATATTTGGGGTACATGATTTTGGAATGCATTATGAGGTTTTGAATGCAGATAAATACCAAATTTATCATATTAAATGTTTCACATCGCTCAAACAGGGAATTGCTGTTCGAGCAAGTATTGCTAGTTTTTCCTAAATTTGCGCAACTGTCTATGGATGACTTGCATTTGGAGGCGATCGTGTGGTTTATTAAACATAGCAGCCAGAATCAACAATGTTTGATCCAAAAAAAAACATGTTGCGAGTAGCATGCTTCTGCCTGAGTAACCGAGTTCTCGGCTGACAAAATGGTTGCGAGGTGGCACGTTGATCGTATGTTCCTAAAAAATTGTATATCTTAAGACTCTTTACCTAAATATTTTGCTTGGATGTTTGACTATTCTTCATTTTATGCTAGGAGTGCGAAATTTTCGCCATTTACCTCACCGCTTCAATCGTGCAAAATGGATAATACAAACAAAAGTACAGTAGCATAGAACATATTCTTTAATGACAAAGCTTAATGAATTTGTTTCCAATATTATTTTTAGATATTTTAAGTGTTTACATAATTTAAAAATTTAAATAATAATTCTTTTATATTCACACAATTGGCAACCAGCAACTGACATTCAATAGAATACTAAAATGTAGATTGTATAATCAAAAATTGCAGCTAGTGTCGGAATTAACGAAACCAAGACAACCCAAAATCTCTCGAGACGACCAGAAGCGAATGTGCATTCGGGACCATCGGGGGGCGTCGCGATCATCCGTTCACGGATTTCTCGCCCACCGATTCGACGACGACGATGCCGATGGTCGATTCTGGTGTTCGCAGCAACCTTCGGCGGAAACCGATCTGCATTGCTCGCAACACAATCGCAGCGCGAGGCAACCCCACCGTCGGTCGACAATTTAAATATAAAATTGCACCGCGTAAAACTGCATTCAGGCTCTCCCCGCAATCGGATCTCACAGCAACCGTCGGCGCAAATACACTGATCCGCTGAGGTAGGAGACGATCGATTCTGACGCAAAAGCAACCGCCCCGAAGGGGAAGCTGCTTCTGCGTCCGTGCATCGGGCGATTGTGTTCACGTCACGAAGGCGCAAAATAGCGAAGACGAACTGACCTTTGTGTGGTGCAGCGGAAAATTCGTTGCTGGCGGAAACATACTATCGTTTCCACTAGGGCACTAGGGACGGCTTGACTCGATCCTCGCCACCGTCAGTGAGCTGATTGCGTTGTCTATTGTTTACTACAAACCACCAAACACAATGCCTCACCCGTGGTGGTCCGCAGTTAACCTTCTTCCGTGCATAAGACTTGAGCAAAACCGAATGGAAAATCGTCTTTCAATCTCAAACGTTGCAAAACGATGTTCAGTGTGTGGTTTACTGAATGCATGCTATTTATTTGAGTACTAGATCGCACTTAATTCGTTTCGTTCTTTGGCCAGTGTAACTGAGATTGCGTTTCAAACGGTACATAGCAACCCATAGCCGGCTTCTGCTGCAAGCCAGCTATGACTACAATATATTAATACAGTCTGTTCAGTTTTGGAGTTTTTAAGTTGAACTTCAAAGAAATCTAAAAGCTGTTGCACTAACAAAGGTCCCATCAATGTCAATGTCGTAAACACTACTGGTGGTCATCTCTTGACTGCAGCACTTTTGGTTTTTAATTAAATTAAACTTCTTCTGCCACGGTGTTTGCCATCAAACAGACGCACTCACGAAGAAAGCAACGTTTTAATCGTCGAGACAAACAGACAAATGTCAACTCCATTTAAGATCGGTTTCGTTCACCGCAACGCAACAGGTTGCCCCATTCGTCCATTCCGATCGTCTGGCGATCGCTTACCATTGAACTCTTCACTACTTCACTGCGCGAGTGGCATCATCATAAATCGAAACAAAGTTCCCCCGGAGAGCGCTCCATCGTACATCAGCTGTCCTCCAGAGACACTGAACGTTGTAGCTGAACCGGTAAGGAAGCTGCTGCTGCCTTGGAAACGAGCGACCAACAGCATCACGTATATGGCATCGGCGATGGTGATGGTGGTACGATGCCCGACGACAACAGTTGACTGACCGTCAACGAGATACAGCAGCGTGCAGAGCTGCGCCGCGCCGCGTAAACTTACTGCTAACCCAAGTACGCGCGCACCCAAGTGCCGGAATCTGTACGAAAGAAACCGCACTGCGAGTTCAATGACGTCCCGTCGTTTGGTGAAGCGAATAGGAAGATTCCGGTTCCGGTTAAACGACGAACCTCCGCGGAGCGGTGGGTACAGCCGGAGCATGGAGTGTGTTGAAGCGAAACAGAGCCACCAAAACAACACCACCAAGTGACAAGAGTGTTGCGTGTCGCCACAAACAATTCAACTAAGCATTACCAGTATCCAGTACGACCATCGTCAGAGTCGTCTGGCGAGATGTACTAAATAATCTGGTCATCTGGTCTGCTGCACGCCACGGCGTGTGTGTGTGTGTGTGTGGTACGGTATGTCACTGTCCCCGGTTTGCGTTGGGTTCAAGTTCGCGCGCGCGCCTTCATGGCGACCAGCCTCGACTGGACGGATTGTCCCACCTTTTTGGCGAAAGAGCGCGAAACATCTTGGCCTTCTCTCCAGCGTGCCGTGTGTGTGTCTGTGTGAGTGATGGATGATTTATGCGCCGTGGATGGGCCGCGTGCCAACTGATTGGAAGGCCAATGCCGACTCCTCGACCGTCAGACGATGGTGTGGCTATATAGTGCCCGAGGAAAGAAGAAGGCCTCTGCGTCGTCGTCGTCGTCGTCGTGGCCGTTGGGCCATCTCGAACAGGTTCAAGTGGCTTCTTTCCTCCAGTATGCTCTTTCTTTCCATCTCTCTTTCCACTGCATCATCGTCTGTCTGCCTCCAGTAGCCTCCAAGACGCGTGGTTTGGTGTCGCGCTTGGCTCACGAACGAAGGCTCAAACCCAACGAAGAAAAAAGGTAGAAAGGCGCAGAGCAACAGACGTACCTCTAGTAGAAACGCGAAGGAGGGGGGGGGGGGTTTGGGTTGTGAAGAGTGTTTACGGTTAATTTCTCGCAAATACTCGTCATTCAATTTAAGAGACCGTAATTACTTTCTGGACTTTGGTCCGGGGCTGGGGTTCTTGTGCTTCTGTACGTCTCGAGGAAACGAGGTGAGGTCCAAGGGCGGCGCACCATCCACCACCATCACCAGAGCAGCATATTCTGGTACTGCCACTCTCTCTCTTTCTCTCTTTCTCCGCAGCGCACGGAGGATTCGGCTGAATGATCTTCTGTAGGAGTGATTGCGTTTTGGACCAGTGGAAACCGGGGATCGGGAAACAATCTTGACCATTCTTCTCGTGTACAGTAGTTCCCGCTTTCTTTTCTCTACTGCACTGTATGTGTACCAGGGAAAGGAAAAGGAAAAGCTTGGCTGAAATGCAAGAGAAAACTGTACTACACTCGGTGGTGCTGATGATCTGAAGACTATATGTGTCAGATATCGCAGCGGCACCAACCCCCGGGGGTGGGTTCGATGACAGTATGACCAGCAAGTATGATAGTCACAGTGTGAGGTGCGAAGATCTCAGAACACGCCGCGGTAAACATTTACTAACCCCCCTCCCCTTCATCAAACACACCATACAAACTCATGATCATGTAAACTTCGAGATTTCAACGAACAAATATGCTGTGCTGAAGAGTCCCCAGAATTCCCCAGAATTCGTGATGTCACGATCGCGAGAGTACATTACCGGATCTCCGGTGTTAGTGCAACGTAGCCATGCTTTGATCAACAAACTTTGCCGTTCAAGTTTGTGGGAGAGACGAGTCGAGACAAATATATACACGACAAGTTCGGATCGTCTTATCAATCGAACAAGAAAGTGATCTCGTACTTTCGTTTCAAACCGAATCCACTAAAGCGCAACGGTTTTAACGGGTTTCGGAGCGGACTTTTGGCCAATTCGTTTTGCTCTCTAGCTGTCCATTGAACCAACACGGCTCAAACCCCCTTGGCCATCCCTTGCTCTCGCTCTCCCATGCTCTCTCAACTCCCGCAAAAATCGAATGAAATTCATTCATTGGAAAACCACCATTCAACAAACAGCATTCGATGAAATTCGGGCCCGCGTCATCTGGTTAAATGGTAACTGTGCTCCAGCATAAGAAACGCCATTCAATCGATCATTTGCGGCGACGGCACGCACCTAACGCGCCCAACGGCGCTTTCGGATCACGCGGAACTCGGTCAATCGGCGCGCACGCAGAAGGCACATCAATTTCATTCCATCGGAGCTTTTAAACAAACATGCAAAGCAGGGCATGGGGAGAGTGAAGAAACTGGCTGTGCTGTGCTGTGCTGTGTGTGTGTGTGTGTATGTGCGCGGGCATGCCCTCCACCCATCGCTGAAACCCTGAACCCTGAACCATACGGTCCATAAATACCTGCCCAGCCCCCACCCCCGGATGGCGTGTGCCCGCAGAAGAAGGAATGGTGAAGGTCGAACGCGAATTTGCGTGCAGCGTGCTCGAGAAGGAGGAAGACAGCGACGACGACGTCGACGCCAGCGATGGGGAAGTAAAAAGCTTCCGCATGTTCCGGGGTTGTACCTTCGCTGCCGAGTCAACGGCTCGGAATCGGAATTTCCGGATTCGACGATTCCGATCGATGTAATTCGTGCGATTGGAATCGAAGTGACAAACAGGCAATCAATTCACTACTTGCACTCTAAAGGTAACATTTCTCTGCTGTCTCTCCGGAGCACTTAGACCAGCCTAGTCCAAGGCAAAGATGCACGGAAATAGAGTTGCGGGAGAAATGGAACACTTGAGTGTTCTGCACGGAAAGATCGGAGCGATATCGGTCCAAATAGGCAAATGAAACTAGCTGATTCTTTTAATTTTAAATGATCCCCACGTTTACGAAGGCTTGAGCGAGTGCTAAAAGCAGCAACACTGAACCAGATCCAACAGCGAAACACATAGTGCGCAGGGGAAGGGATACCTTCTGGTCCCCTCCTCCTCGGATTCCATCGCAAAGCCACCGATGTGCGTTGGAAGTGTTGACGGTGTGAAAGCATGGGAATGTGGCCACACTTTAAAGGGAAATGGGCGAACCGACACCGAGCGAGACTCCCCGGTTGTGGCGGCATTGCTAGCCACCGGATAGTTTAGAGGCGGAAGTGAAAAGTAGTCGAATGATCGTACGCACCGTGCAGTGTGCACCGTGTGTAAGCGAACTCTCGAGTCGCGATCGCTACCGTGGAACTTACATCCAAACGTGGGTGACATACTTTTACGGGGCTTTTGTTGCATTTGCCGAACGCACAAATGACGAGCCTACGGAACCTTAGAACGAATGACACACAGAGTAGAGAGACTATCTTATTTGTGGATTTGTGATCGTTCGTTGTGAGCGAATTGATTGTGACAATCCTGACAAGATGTCGTATATTAAAGGACAATCATAAAACACGTTAAATGATAATGCTAGGCCAAGCATCATTGGCTTTAAGTTTCTTGGCACAACACAGGTTCCTTTGGCAGAACAACTAACGCACAACCGTCTACTACCTTTGCGTTGCTAGGTTACTTGACATGTTGACGCATAATTCAAATTCGATCAAGCAAGCGTGTATCAAAGCCGGTAAAGTGTGTTGCTGCAATTGGAATGGTCTTTTTGGCATAAAACCGATGCATAAGACCGACATCTATATCTATGTCATCAGCATATGCAAATTCGTGAAGTCGTATCCAGATAAGCTTTTTATAAACAAATAAACTTCTCCACAGCACGCATTGTTACGTTGACGTGATCGTATAGAAGGACAGTAATAGCGTGGCCGACAAATAAGGAATCCGACAAGCAAACTATCAAACACAACAATTACTACAGCTTAAACGACAGCCGCGGGCCATACATTTATTTTTCTCCATCGAAGTCAAAAGCCCGGAAAGGATGACATAAATTTGGCATCGAAATAGAACATCTACAGCTTCAACTTAGTCATGAGACGGGTCTCACACTCTTCTCAAGTCAGCAGTTAGCCGCGGACTTTGTTCTGCCAACGGTAAAGGGGCTGCGTGCGAATAAGCTTGCTTCCGTCCGATTCCGGCCAACCAAGCCAACAATGCTCGGAATTTGTCTTTTCGGGGGCGGATTGCCTTCCAACTCGTGGATGACGTGATCCGTTGGGAAGGAGGCATTGGCGGTTTCCATCACTATCATCATCATCATCACCACTGTTTGCGGGCAACTGCCGCCAACGCAGCAGAGTCGCGGTTTTGAACCGCACCGCAACGAAGGAACCACTTCGCCATTTCAAACCCCCCGTCCCAAACACCCAAACCAAGACCAGCAAGCCGGTCACAGAAATCAATCCGACGCAATATCGTGCGATCGGGCGTGCTTGGAGCGAAGCTCAATCTGTGCTCCACCATCGTTCGTGTGATCGTTCCGGGCCTCCTCTATTGCCACACGCTTCAAGGGTGCGCGCGCGCGCGCGATAGCAGGTGGTGGACGCTGCGGCAGCAGAAATCAGTATTGTTGCGTGGGCCGTCGTCACCGTCGATCGTCGATCTGACGCCGAACGACTGCTGGAATCGAGTTCACAGTGCGTCCTCCAGACACCAACGCGCCCCTGAAAAGCTCTGAGAGGGAGACGGTTCGTTTCGATGGTCGCCGTTTTTAGCCGTCGTACGTGATTTGATTTGTCACAGCCGACTCCTCTGTCCCTCTCTACTTTCGGGATGCGGCGTCCGGCGCAGTTCCGATACTTTTGCAGCTATAACCAATCAAGCTTAACGTGTTCCATGTACTAAGAGAAGGCTAGTCACCGGAACTCAACTGTTCTCAAGTAGTCTGGACTGGGTGCACGTGAGGTTGAAGACAATGCCGCACAAATGGAGCTGTCCATACAACTTGTTTTGCGTTTTGCATATGCATCAGCGACCGGAGGGTAAGTGCATCGATGCCGTATGCCGCATCGGTTGCCTTCTGCAACCAAACCGTCGTCACGTTTTCCAATGGTTACTACTCCGCCCTGGGGCAGCGTAACTGTGGTTGCCAGAGCGCTTGTTTGGGGAGAAGTTTTTGCGTCTGGGATGGTTGAAGAAAAACGGATAAGTAGGCATCTGCATCTTCATCATACTGATCTGGGTTCTACGAAGAAAAGATTGTAGTAGTAACTCGTTACGACAGTCATAGTTTAGCTTAGAGTTAGTGAAACAGAAAAAAACACAAGCGCGAACGCAAAACACAATAAAAGCTGCAACGAAAGTTCACGCAAAACAGCAATGCTCAACCGCGTTTTGCAGAGGAAGGCCCGTGCTCAAAAGGCCCCGTCATGCCCAACCATTTTACACGTGTCGTCCGGGAGGGACCGAATCGGATTGCAGCAACCTATGGAAGCATATGTTACACGCCTGTTTGCTGTTAGCACACACGCGTGTGCGATGGCGTGATTCAATTCGCGTAGGAAGCAGGAAATTAGCACCACCATCACCATCACCACCAGCGTGGTCATATCATCTTGCCACTTTCCAGTACGACTTTCATTGATGGCGCTCTCTGCCGACCAAGTTCTGCCCACACCAAGGGAATGCAGGGGAAGGCGCCTGTTTCGGTTTCGCAATCGCTCTCCATTCGCCGCAACCGGGACGATCAAGAGTAGCGAGCTCTCGATCGAGTTTCGTTGATCAGCCAAAAGGATCGGAAAGTGATATCGGATCGGATGCGGTTCGCATAGAAGGCGTTGTAGGAAATCGAAAGTGATCGAAAGCGAATCGTCTGAAACGGGGTCTTCGTTTCGGACTGCAATGGGAAGGCTAATCTTGCACCGTCCATAGCGGGTGTCGTTTGGCCTAAGCGCTATGCAAATGGTGTGCTATTTTTGCATTTACCTAAACGATGGGAATGGTTTGGCAATCTATTTTGAAAACTAAGGCAACCACTCGGGTAAAACTACGGCGGTTTTACCTCTCAATGCAAAACACTAACCCGAGAAGGTTATCTCGTAAATCTGTTCAAGTCCTAATACAATAAATCATTCCAACGAAAGATAATCTGGAAGGCAAAGAGATGGCGATAAATCGAGGCTTCACCGGAAGGCTTTCGTGTCTTATCAGGGAACCGGTTTGATTGATGTTTAACGAAAGCAATTCGCGACACTCTGCGTCACCGCAAAGAATTAAAAAAAGACGAAGCAAAGCAGTATCAACAAAACCCTGTACTAGCTCATCCCGAAACCACCACAATCCGCGTGCTCGAAACGATGGCACCACCTTAACAGCCGTATGTGTGATGAAGAAAAATGGGCTTCATTAAATAAAGAGAAAAGAACACCAGACGTTAGAGGCCACAGAGAGCTACTCTTAGTAGCTGGCGTGGCCACCTTCTTATCGTGCCGTGCTGGAGGCAAACTAGGATCATTGCTCAAGCTAATATTGTTTATATTGGCGTCGATCGTGTGGCGCCATACCGAGGGGTGTGTAGACGTGGAGTACACTTGATGGAAAGTGCAGTTTACTAAACGGTCTACTATGATGTGTTGGGAGCGTTTTCAAACGATGGCGACCATCCGAATGACTCATGTTTGCGTTCGCTGATGACACACACGCACACGAACTAAATAAAGACGGTAGCGAACATAATGACGCTCGCCTACCGGTGTTGAGTGGGGGGGAAAGCGGGGGGAATGAAGAACGTTTCTTTATCGACCTTGTCTCACCACGTCCCCTATCGTCGGAAATTCGCTCCGCTGATGTCAGAGAAAATGAGTCAATGTAATCACCCGTGAAAGCCATTAGGACAAGAAACGTTGTCCAAGAAGGCGCCCACTACAACCACCATTCCGGGGGTGTGCTAGTAAGCCGGCAAGGCAAGTAGATCTAGCGCGTGTCCAGCCAATGGAATGGCCAGCATAGTGTAAGCGTGTGACCATACCTAGTTTCGGGGTGCTCGAGACCTGGTTT
The DNA here is from genome assembly GCF_943734745.1 of Anopheles darlingi. NCBI lineage: Eukaryota > Metazoa > Arthropoda > Insecta > Diptera > Culicidae > Anopheles > Anopheles darlingi. The sequence continues at coordinate 21,343,886 of NC_064874.1, read as the reverse complement.
CCTCACCAACATAAAACCGGCGTGCGGCGAAGAGCGTAACTTTTACGGCACACCATCGCAGTAGACGCAGTGCCAGCGGAACCTGGATTTTGAGGGTTTTGCTTGATCGATGGGGCCCACACGGAACGCAGCAATAAAAGGAAGACTCTTGGCGAATGCAGGAACAAGGAAGGTGGGAAGGAAAGGGGGCAGGGTTTTGTTCCTTTGGTGGCTCCAAAACCGCGTGGCAATGGAAAGATGAATTCAAGCTGAAATGGACCGCCACCATCGGTTTCTTGGGGAGGGCGGCGAATCACCAAGCAACCACACGATGGTTGCTCGATGGGCGTTGAACCGTTTACCGGTTGACCCGTCCGATGAGCGAGGCCCTTGGGTGGTAAAATGAAAAGTCATTAACACACACACACACACACACACACACACACACTCGCAGTGAGTTGCACTTTCAGGTGGGGATCGAATTTCGGTTACAAATGTCCCTTTTAGACTAGCATCTACAGTTAGTGGGCCACGGAAGCTTCAGTGCCAAGGCACTCGGTGCCGATCACGGGTGGGTTGTCCCAGGTGCAGCATCAGCACCAGCACCAGCAAGTGGTGTTCAAGTGACCAGGGTCACGCTGCAAGCAGCTGGAGAGTGGGAGGCAGCAAGCCAGAGTCGGTTACGATGCTAGAACCGGTTGACCTCGCCACGATACGAGCGGACGCGTGACACCAGTTAAACATCACAACCGGCTGCGGAGAAGGTGCGAAAGGGGGAGGAACCCTGGGCCTCAGAAACATAAACACACTATCGGCCGTACAGCCGGGACAACGCGGGGGGATAGAATCCACCATCTGGAGAGAAACGCATCCGTGTGTTTGGGAGAAGTAGTTGCGCGGAGTTGTATGACCATTTAAGGGGGGGTGATGTGGCGATTGTCTTGTCTTACCTGAAAATGATGCGTTCCGCTATTCTCGACGACGCCGACGAGTTAGTACGGCGCCATACGCCGTCGTAGGTTGATTATGTCAGGCGAATGTTGTTCCTTGGTTTCGCTTTCAACGCGTGAAGGGATCCCGGATCCGGTGCGGGACGAGGGGCGGTTGAGGCGATGGCGACGACGACGGCGTTGGTGATGATAAGAAGGCGGTTGTTCGGTGCGTTTCCACTTTGCACAACCGGTCGCACCACCACCACCGGATGATAACGGAAGGGGTCGATGGATGGGTGGGCTCAATATTATGCTGGCAGCGGTTCCTCTCCGCCCGTCATTTACGCAAATCCGCACCACCAGCAGCGCGCAGCTGAGCGGCCGTCACCCACATACATCACCCACAAAACACACGCACACACTCGCGCACCAAGAACTTTCCAGCCTGCTCCGATCGGATACGGATGTGAAAACGGTGCGGGCGCCGTGGTGCTGGAGCAAAAAAAAACCCTTTCGGCTGGTGGGCACCTTCCCACTTTCAGGCACTCCAGGTGAACAACAACAATAACAATAAGAGGAAGGTGAATAACATCCGCCGTGCTGGAGCGGCCTATTCGAATGACCACTACTTGCGCATCACACTAAAAGAACGCACACACACACACACACACACACACACACGTACAACAGATGTCGGCACAAAACCGCACGGAAAAATCTGGATAGAACGACGGATTCTGCCAACAACTCCAAGCGAACGGAAAACGAAAATTGAAACGAAAATCGCAGCAGCGAGAACAGCGCGGTGCGGCCGCCCCTCAGTGACAACGGGCGAACCTCGGCGAGAGCGGCGAAGAGCGCACATCGCGGCACTTGAGCATATCGTGCTCGTGAAGCACCGTCCAATGGCGCAAGTTGTAGCATACGTAGAGTACATGTAAAGTTCCCCCTTAAAAAGGGAAGTTCGCACAAAATTTTCATAAGCCTGAGTCAGAAAGACCGTAAATTCTAGTGTAAACGGAAAAATTAAAACCAAAAGTTTTACCTTATGGCTGCCACATGAAGCGTAAACCTTTTGGCAATAATTTATCGGTTCACGCAACAGTTTACGGACCGTGTGGCCCGGGCTTGCGGGACATTGAAAATCGTCGATCGTTCGTCGACATTTTGAGTGTTTTCGTCGAAGATCCGTCGTAGTGTGCGCTTCGTGTTTCTTTCTCCAACAACGTGGTTAGTATCTTCGCGTTAACGTTAAGTTAATTTCAGCAAGTACTTTTGTCGCCAAAGCGTTATCATCTCGTGTTTGGTGATCCAATTAGTGTGGTTATTTACCAGCCGATTTAAATTTATCTCTCCACACTCGAACGACTGACTTGCTGCTACTGGTTGGAGTTTCACGCGTTTGAGAGACGGGCTAGTGTGCAGATTGATTCATTTCTTCGTTTACTCCAAAAGAAAAACTTCAAGGTTTATCACGAAAAAGAATCAGATTTTCCCCCCCGGTACATGTGTGTGGTTGTGTGCGTTCGGTGTCCTTTTATGTTGCAGCATAAGCCTTATGTTGCCTGCTTTGGTGTGTGCGTGTATTCGAATCGAGTCCTTGCGGTACTCGGAATTTTGACGTTTTCTCACGAGGTGACTTCACCCTGCGATAGTTCGTGCGTGAAAAAGAGAGCGAGAGAGAACGTGGTGTTGTTTTCTTCTTCGCTCACGACTGCTTTATGTCTGCGGTGACTAAAACATTCAAATTTGAATATCACATAGCCCACTCTGATCACGAGCCAGTAGTGCGTATTTGGAGAAGCGTGTACGTGTGACGTGTAGCTACAACAACACACAGTGGTCGCCAGCAAAGTGGGCCGTTTTTTTTTCGATAAGAAGTAGTTCCTAACTTCAACCCGTTAATGAAAGGTGAGATTCGCGCAGACTACCGTCCGTCGAACTCGTTTCGCTCTTTGTTCTTGGACTTGAACGGGGACAATTAAAACTCGCTCCGTTCACCAGACGCACGACCCTTGGCAACGAAATCGTGTGCGCCGCATTGCGTGACACTTTACCGGGGGGGCGCGAGTGCAGTGATGCGTACGTGCTACTTATGAGTATGCGTACTTCAACGGAGTGGCGTTGCTTGTGTGTTTGTGTGTGTTTTACATCGAACGGTGGGTGGGTGGTTTGTTAGGGGTGGCCTCCGCAGCAGCTGATCATGCGTAGCCACCTCACCCCACCGGACCGAATGAGGAAGGGTAGAGCCAACCTCACCAACCTGCTTTTATCTGCTTCAGCAGAAGTGATGCAGAAGTGTTTGTCTCTCTCTCTCTCTCTCTCTCTCTCTCTCTCTCTCTCTCTCTCTCTCTCTCTCTCTCAAACCCAACGCTATCCAATCATTTAAACAAACAATCAATCAATATGCTTTGGCCTGTTGTACCAGTCGTATAATGCACAATCGCCGTTGCCGTTCACACCTCACCAGCGAACGACACCTCCATTGTGCTGTACTGATAGTACGGAAACGCTCGCCAAACATTCTCTCTTTTCGCGATACTCGCGTGGAACCTACTACGGCCCCGTGCCACGGTGTTAGTAGCCAGGGTGACATCGGCCAGCGTTTATGCAAATGAGCCGATTTCGAGCTCGTGTCTTCCGAATTCGCGATTCGCGTAGCGCCGCTCTCTCGCTCTCTCTCTCTGGAGGTCGCTCTTTCAGTTCACTAACGTTGTTGCTTGCGTTCGCTTACTTTCGTTTAGTAGCAGCAGCAGAGCGCTTGCCTTCCGGTGTGGAGCATCAGCAGAAGTAGTAGCCGCAGCAGCAACACCAGCAAAGGTCACCAAACAAACGCCTGCTACGGCCGGTCGTGCTTCTGTCCCGCAGTTCAAAAATAGTGTTTTAAGTGTGCTTCGCGTTCGAAAAGTTTCGTCAATAAATTCGTTTCGTTCGAGCATTGAAAAACCTCGCCTGCCAACGGTTGGTCCCCTGCTGGCCTAGACGAGGACTTTTTGATTCCGCGGATTGCGCGTGTTTTTTTCCGTGAACCGTCCGTGAAGGTCGTCACCAGTGGCAGAACGGTTCAGTGTCAACGAAGAGTTTCCACACGCACACACACACACACACTCTCGACAATTGTCCGGAAGAAAGAGGTATCGGTCCGGTTTTCAAAGTTCAACCAACTGTCAAGGATGTGCCAGTTCCGAGTTTTCTAGCATCGTTCCACAGTTTAAGCAGAGTTTGTGTAAGTATCGAACTGAGGTCCTGTTTGTGGTTTTATCTTTAGTTGTAAGTAATTGTTATATGAATTCGGACTCTAAAGTCCAAACATCCAATAAGGATACTGCTCACATAAGATATGGCTGTAAATGAGAAGCTAAACATATCCTGTCCACCTTCGGGAGAATTGTATAACAGAGAAGCGCTTAATGGCAAGTTGGCAAGAAAGTGTAGCGCACTGCCAGCTAATGCCGATGTAGATCTATCAGTGAAGTAGACTTTTACAGACCGGCCCGGGGTGGCAGGCATGACACTTGCATAATCCGTTTGCTGTAACTATCACAGAACCAGTTCGGTCAGTCAGTGAGTGGCGGACGTGACGGGGGCGAGACGTTTTTCCTTCTTTTTTCTCTGTCTGCGAGATGAAGTGAACCTGCAGTATGCGCATTACAGGTCTCTAAACCAGTTGCTGCATTAATAAATCCGCACCCGGCGGTCTGGTTGGTGCATTCTTGGGTGTATCGTTGATACCGTTCGGTCGAATGGCGGATAGGTGTATGACCTTGTCCCCTCCCCGGAGCTAGCGAAGCGAACACCTCGGTTGCGATTGCGATGCGGCGCTGTATTGCTTGTTGATATATTTCCCTTATCGTCAACCACCAGCCAGAGCCCGCTGCTGCAGTTTGCAGATCAACCAACACAACGCTTTACAACGGTGATGGTGTAGGCTGTAAAGTGGTTCTTGGTTCAGCATTATCCAAGAACCTGTTTCACTCTTCATGGTACAGAGTTGCGCTTGTTATATACTAAGTAACATTAAGTTTTTCTTAATTTTGTTACAAAAAACTATGGTACAAAAATTATATTTATGATTAGAATGCAGTCCAACTTTTGGCGCATTAATGGCTGCTGAAAGCCATGGTGTTTTTTTTCCACTGCTACGCCGAAAACCAGAATCACGTTCACACGCCATGTACACTCCCTTCATCGCCCGTCCAGCACCAACACAGCCATCATTGGCCTGGATGGTGACAATTGGCAACAGTTTTTTTTTTCATTCCATCCAGTTTCACTACCCACCTTCTTTTCCACTCGCTGGATTTCCTACATGACGCACGTGGGCTTGGCTTGACGAAAGCGTTGGAACGTGATGCATGTGACTGCAGAGCGTTTGTCTGCATCAGCACTTCAGCCACACCGATGCGGAGCGAACGAGCGAAACCTCCTCACGCAGCCACCGGCAATGTTCGTATCCCTTGCACCGTGACTCGGTGACAAATGCAGGACGTACTTGTTGATTTTTGGTGTGACCAACTTTTCCAACTGCAGCGAGTCGTTCGGCCTCGGGCCTCCGTTGCATGGCCATGGCCAACTTCTACAACTCGACAACTTCCACACAAAAATAAAAAAAAAGAACCGGGTGCAGAACGCTGAGGACGAGCGAGAGATATATTTTTCATCCTCTGCGCCACCATCCACGTGGTCTGTGCAGCTCCTGCTGCTCGGTTGGGGCTCGAACTGCAACCGAGCATCACAGGGTTCGAGGGTACAACACAACCCGGAACAGTGGAAGTGAGGACAGAGTTGTTGGGTTTTTGGCGAAAATCGAATGGCAAACTGTAGCGGTTTTCCGTGGGAACATTGTGGTGAACATTGGCGATGGCGATCGTGGCTGGCAATTGTCCAATGTCCCCGCCGAAACGCAGCTTGAGCGGTGTCAACGAGGATAGCACTGGCACCAAACCGGCCGATCCACAAACAAGTGGAGCTGTTTCGGTGCAATGCTCGTTCGACACTTTGTCACAAAACTCTGCAGTTCGCTTTTGATAAAATGGCCAATCTCGCGGTATGGTTCATCCCATACTTGACCTTCCGCATTCCGTGCTGTGTTCGGTGGTACTTGATTCGGGTTGTGTTGTCGTGGATGGGCCACTTGGAAAGTTGTTGGTCGTATCGTGTGTGGTACCACAATGGTTATTTGTGCTTCTCGGTTTGCGCAGGTCCAGGGAAGCGCAATATTTATGCAAATGTTTTCATACATGGTAATTTCATCGACATCCAATTGCATGCAGTTCGACAGGTTGATCGAGAGCGATGATGTTTTCTATGCCTCAAGCTGGAAGTGCGTATGAGAAGGATTTATTTTGACCTTTTTCGAAGCGTATATAAAGAATGTAGAAGGTACAGTTCGTGGATAGATGATTGCATTTGCATAGTATTTCCTCTAATCTAAAAGAGAAATTTGTGTTCCACTTTCTCAATATTTATTATACTTTCGCAACGCTAGCAAAAGTGCCAAGTGAAAGTAGGAAAAAAAAAAATCCATTCCATTTAGCAAATTACAACAACAGAATAAATGCTACCACTAAATGAGTCACCAGTCTGCCAGCCGTATAGATTTAGATGAGTGGGATACACCCGATAACAACGAAGACACGCTTCCACGGTGAACATAATTCCCGGGCCCGAGCATCCGGTACCTACAGCTTCCGGCTAACGATACATCATTTACTGTTTCGTTGCCTCCCTTGGGCAACCAAACCACCACACCCAATGGTGCTGCGCATTGGTCATCGTTTTTCCCGCCTGGTCCGCCTAGTGCGCGCCCTGCCGCTAGAGCTGATGTTATGCGAGCATAACACTTGTGAGCATACCACAAAGGCATAACAAAACGAGAGAAGGAAAGTGCTACGTAGAATAGCCATCCCAAAAGCGTTGGCATAAATGGAAAACCTAGGATCTACTCTGCCATGCCGGCCGTTCCGGTCGATGAGCAGATAGTGCCCGCACTAGCAGCGGACAGGATGTGCTTTCACGTTCATGCTGGCCCTACTACTAGCACTGATGGTGGCAGTGATAGCATACCACATCGTATGTCATTGTTTGCTCCACTTTTCACTATTTAACCAGCAACAGCGTTCAGTAACAGCTGCTGTAAGTGGGCTCATTATTCATAATGTTCGCGGAAAGTATTTCCACCCATTTGCGGCCCCACGGCAACCGCGGCAACGCTAGCCATGTCCATGCTCATCTGCTTTACGCGTTTCATTTAGTTCCGGCGAACATTGCGCGGTACCATGTTCGACCAAGATTTGTCGGTTTGATGGTGGTGGTGGTTATGTTATAATGAACAAAGTAGCCATTTTCTGTCGCATGTCAGCGGTGCTTAACGCCGTCACCACAGCTGGCGACAGGTACTGTCCGAAGAAGTTTGGGCGCGCGGTGTTAATGAAAAAGTTACGCAACCAAAGAATGGCCAGAACATGCCCGTCGTATGCGAAACCAAAAAGCCAATCCTTATGGCTCATAAACAGCTGACGGTGTCTTTATTTTACCAGCGCAATGGGGTACCACACACCACCCCGCGTGTTGGTACTGTCGCGTCTAGACGTGATAATGATAACCTTGCCGCATAAAATCGATTAAGGACCTTGGCAATGGCAGTGTGTGGCTTTATGATGTGTGATGAATGACCATAACGGGTTGTAACGGACCGGTATGTCCCGTCGGTTGTGATAATGGGCACAAAAATAGCCACCGTGTGGCGTTTTTGGCAAGATGTTGGGATCGATAAATTTGATGCCGCTACTGAGGGAAATTCGAGATGTTAATAGATAAATGATTGCCATTTTCTTCGGTATATATTCTTACAGCTTTTGTGCTTGTAAGCTAATCAATCAATTGGGAATTGAGGTAAAAAAAAAAACCCGAGGCGAACTATCAGGAAATTTATAAATAGTAATCCATTTGCAGCGTTTAACAACCGCAAAACATAATCTATACATGACGTGCAAACCATTTCAACCACAAGCGAAAACCGACGGCCAAGTATGGTACCGCTGTGCGAACCTCGTCTTTTTACGCTTTTATCATTAATGTGTCACCATAATTCAGCATAGAAATGGCCACCACAACCCGAAATAGGAAAACGGAAACGGATCGATCGAGGACAAAAGAAAACAACCCAGCCACCAGCACCACACTCAGCTTTTGGGGTTTCCAATCCAAACGCAGTTCCAAACAAAACCGGTACCGTGCTTCCTTCCCGAGGCCACCAGCGGGTAGAGGGGAGGGGGGATGGGGGTGGGTCATAAAACTATTGTTTGCGTTTGAGTTTATTTGACTTTCCCGCTCGCCAATTTACTTTATGACGTTTGGACAACTACCGAACGCACAATAATGTGTCCAGGGCCGCGCGTTCGCTAACAGGAAAAATGCGTTTGTGCGAAGAAGGATTCTGTTCACTGACCTCGCCACTCCCCAGGGGGTGGTTCCAGCGAAGAGCAAAAGAAGAAAAAAAAATGAATAAAAAGCGCTCGCCTTGAACTCGACCAAATTTATGGAGTTCGTTGGCAGTCGCGGTTGCGTAAATTTGTAGAATGGTGTGTATCTGTTTGTTGTGTTGCTGTTGGTTTATGTCTGAAAAAACATAAAAATTAAAGAGAATCATTTGTTGCTAATATGTGGTACACACATTCATCACCACGGATATGAAGTAGGAATCGAGTCGAGATTTTTTATTGGATCGAAGAAATGGAAGAGCAACCATTGGGCATTCAATCAGTTGCCAGTTTGACCGCTCATAATATTTTTCGTGTCCATTTTTATATCCAAACAAAACTCAACTATTATGATTTACCATCAAAAGCGATTAGTCTTCGGTCAATAAAGTTCATCCCCAGTGGCTTTTAGAATCTTTCTATTTTATTCATTACACAGTAAACGGCTAACCACACGATTGGCCAAATAGATCCAAGGTGGCGCCAACATGTCTAGTCGATGGTCCAGCGGGCGCAAGTGAAATGAATTCGCTTTGCATAGAAAATGGATTCATCACCACCGCTCCTCGCGCCGCACACCGCTGCTGCTGTGGCCATCATCAAATGGCGGAAAACTGTTGTCACGGACCATCAATTCCGCTCAATTCGCCGCAATGTGGCGAGTGTGCGTGTGCGTGATTATGTAGCGCCAGTGGAGACCGTGAGACCTCCCTGGAGCCTCGCTCGCCGGTTCAGTTACACGACAGCCTGGCGTCACCTTTACGGTCGTCGTCTTCTTTTGTCGATGCCGCCGGCGCCGTGGAAATGGGTTTTCGGTGTCGTCACCAATAAAAGGTCGTGACGTTTCTCGCGATGAAAGCGAACAAAGGAGGCATTGTGTGCTTGCTGTTGGGTTGGGTTCGCACCATTCTGTCACGATCGATCGTGATGGATATGGAAAGTGATTCAGTTGTATTTCTGAAATTAAAACATAATAAATAAATGTTATAATAATTTGTTTCTGACTCGTCTCCCAGAAGACCAACGCAAAACACATGTAATCTGTACGATTACGCTTGTATTGAATACCTACGGCGCAACGTCGACCTGTCATCAACGAACCGTCTCATCTCACGTGTCATTCATGGACCGTCGTGAGATGCACATGACATTAGAGATGCACGTTCCGGTGGACACGTCAACAAAATGGTACGATGATGCAGCGGAGGAAGCACTGAAGGAAGCCGGGAAGAGACGGAAACTGTTGATATAATTGCTCCAGCACACTGCTTGGTACAGTTGGCTGCATCATGACTCTGACCACATTGGCCGCCGGACACCGGACTGACACTGATGAGATGTTGAAATTGTGTCCGGTCCAGTGTTCCAGCATTCCAGATAGGGGTCCGGTAGCCTAATAGCTCTTTGATGCAGCATACTACAACCAGTAACCAACCTTTCGTCGAGAACGGTTTCGAGCTTTTGATCATTTAACCAGAAGCCAGAGCCAGAACTATCTAGGTCCCGGGACACGGGCAGTGCACGGTGGAGCATTTGCAATCATTTGTGTTCTCCGACCTGCTGGCGACCTACTTCAAATAGATGCTTCAAGATAACCGAGAGGGCTTCAAAGTATTGAAAGAAATTCGCTTTGATGAGAAGTGTTTCCCTGAGTCCGATGGTTATACCGGTGACAGCGGATGATCTATCGTTATCCCATTCCACGAGGCTCTACTTTCGTTTCTTTTTGCGTTTGATGAAGCAAATTAAGGAGGTTTTTAATAGAACTTAATTTGTGACAACCTGTCGACCGAAATTGCAATCATTTGCTTTGCAAACAATTGCTATTGGCAGCGCTGTGCAATGTTTGGCACGTTTCGGTTTTTAATTTAACGATAAATCGAGACACCGAAGAAGACACCGGTACAGAAGTACGAATAACAACTCGCCTGTCACACTGTCCGGCATAAAACGACAAACAACAGCTCGAAACAAGCAACACACATCCTCGCTCTCTCTCTCTCTCTCTGTCTTCGATGGTTCCATCGATTAAGCAACTCTTTGCCGTGAACGCCTTTGCAGGGTCGGTTGGTCCGATCCGAGCTGCACGTGTCCTGTGGTGGTGGTTCGCTGGTGGATACACTCTGCACCAAAAAAGGGCTTGTATAGTCTAAGACTGGCCGTACACTACACGACCTCGACCCCTGAGCCTGGTGCAGGTGGAGGCGCATGGTTGCCATGCTTTCACCACACACACCAGCACGCGTTCGCCGTTTGTCCGGCACTGAACCTGGCCACCGTGGCTCGTGGTTCAAGGGCGGCTTTTGCTGTGCCGGGCACGTGCCAAAGCCTGGAAGAGGGTTGCTTTCTTAAAAGCCTGCAATGTGGGGCCTCGTCCCGCTTCTTTCCTTATGCGCGCGCTCTGTTATGTTATGGCATTCGTTGCATACTCCGACGTTTGTGGGAAGAGGGTGGATGCATGTTTATGGGAATTATAAATACATTAAGCCTTTCCGGACGCTCGGCACACGGCACACGATTAGTGGGAAGGACAAAGCCAGTGGAAACTCCGGCTCTGCACAGTGCCGGAGGCGTTGTCCTGCCTAGTGAACATGTGGCTAGTGGATTGCAGGACCGCTTAAGGTCAAGGAAGTTTTAAATGGATAAAGAGATGGTTTCGTTTGTGTTAGCGGCGGTTACGCAAAGCGAACGTTTCTGGTATGAACTGGCCAAGGATGGACAACAACCGACGTGTTTCGGCATCGTGGAGCATGAAAATGAACATCAACATCTCGTCGGTAAAGGCAAGCTCTCGTGATCTTGTCGAGAGATCGTCACCGCGATCGTGCTGTAGAACCCTCTTTTTCAGCCTACTCTCTTGCTCTCGATCACTGCCGTTCTCTTCTCGAATCACTTTGTTGTCCGATCATAGTCGGTCGTCGATTCATTCGCTGAGCAAACGGGGCTGTCCGAGAACGTCCGGATGGTGGGAAGCCGGTTCGCTACCGATTCGCTTCACTACCAGTCTGCCAGTCTTGTTTCCGGCTTCGGTGAGCTCTGATCGGACAGTTCGAGGCATCGAGTTGAACAAAGGGAACGGAACATCAAACAACCGGTAGCATTCCGTGGTTCTATTCCGCGTTCGCGCTCTAGTGGTAAACAGGTGGTTTCTTCACTCTGCTCTGCTCGGACATAGTTTTGGAAGCTTTGTTCTTTTGAGTGCTCGCTCCATCGATCGCTTCCGATTGCTGCTGAGCGTTCTAAATCCTTTGTGATGGCGCATGCTAACGCATAAGAGAAGACTAAGCGGATGGGGGATGGACGGACAGTGTTACCATCGATCGATGATAAAGCCAGCCTAGCCAGTGCTGGTGGTAGTGGTGGTGTTGGATGTTGAACGCAGAGCACCAACCGTAAAGACAACCAACAGTAACCAGCACGGTCACCCATGATCGTGCGCCATTCGCGGCACAACCAGTGTGCGCGACGCAGGTTAGCGTCAGTGTCCGCCAATACCGTGCGCGTTCTTCGGCGTCAGCTGTTTTGTTTATAATTACCGTGCAGGTGGTGTGGGGCACCGCGCTTGGCATCGCTGTTGGATCGTCGCCGGGCCTGGCCTGGCCTTATTACGTTCGTCGCGTGTGTTTGTTACGCTACGTTACGCGTTGGCAGGCGTGCCGTGGGTTTAAGGCGTGGGAAAAAGGATATTTTTAAACAACCAAAACAACAACATTGGCCTGGCAAAAAACACGCACGCGTGTGTTCCGCAAAGTGCCACTGCCCCTTGTCCTTGTGACAGTGTGTGTCCGTGTTCCGGGCCGGTGCATTCGTGAATGTTTGTTGGTTGCCCGGAGAGATCGTTGGATACGTTCTCGTACCTTGCACGCCGTTCGATCATCATAAGCTCCAATTTCGATATTGATTGATAACGTTATTAGTTGGTAAATTAGCGCGTTGCCAACCGGGACAAACGCGGTGTCGGCGTCTTGGCTACGTGTGTTACTGGGAGCGTAACGAAACGTGTTCTAGCACGCGGTCGCAGATTATCGAAGACAGTTGGAGCCGCTGGAGTGCTTCCGCACTTGATAACGCGCCGCTCCGCAGCAGCCTCCGTTTCTTCGCCGCTCCTCTGCTGTTGCTGCTGCTGTCGCTTTCACCGTGACGCCGGAGATAAGGCGCGGCCCCTTTGGAATGGTTCTGGAAGGAATGGAAGTGATTACCATTACCACCGGAACGCACTCGCGGCACGCTATGTCCGTCCATGATGGTGTGATGCTGATGCTGAAAACCGTGGCCAATGCTATCGCTTCGAGCTGATCTAAATAGTGCATCAACGGCATCCGTGCCCGTGTCCCTCTGTGTGCCCTACAGTGGTATAGTTTTCGGTGGAGTTTGTACTTTAAAGTGGCGCGATCTATTTAACATAAATCATTACACCGCGTGGCCCTTGAGCGGCACAGCACAAAAGAGACTCTAGTCTGTATAAATTCGCCGTGTGCATCCGTGAAACGAATTACGACACGTCGCCATCCGATACGCGGAGGAATTACAATCACAAAACTCCGGTCCAACTGTGGCCCCTTCCCGTGGCATGTCTAGTGCACTAATTGCCCAGCGACCGGGTTAAGTTTGGTGAGCGCGGTTCGTTTGAAAGCCAGAGCAAAGCCGGAAACCGTTTGCAGTGCGCGATTGGCAATGATCACGGTGGCGGCGGCGGCGGTAACGACGACAACAGCAACGGTTGTGCAACAAACGATGGTAATGATGAGAGGGTTTGTTGGTTGGTTGGTGATTTTGCTAGTGATAAGCTTTTGCGGGTAAAACGGAAATCGACGGTAAAGAAAAAAAGTCGCATATTTTGCGATCCTGCAATCGTTCGATCTGCTGATTGTGTTTGAAGTGAATCGTAAAAACGCCATCTTCTATTCTAGCTTAGAATCTGTGCATACGTGGCTTGGTTCTTATTCGTTTCCATTCCATCTGGAGAGCACGCGCACGGTAGGTGTGGTCCCTATGGCGACACATGTCGAGGTCCAAACGAATGAGGTCACCATGGGAACACCATGAGATGCCGATGGTGTGTGACGTTGTGAGTGCGAGGACCTTGAAATTCAAACGGTAACTTATATGCGCTGTTCCAGAAGAAAGAACGCGGAGTATATTTGACCGCTTGCAAGAAATGGTTGTTAATCAGAATGGTTCAGCTATTCAGTGTCCCATTTCAACAGCATAGCTTTGTCAAGGGGTGGTGGTTGTGGTGAATCGGAGGCCGCACCGTGTCTGTGGATTATGTTACAACAAATCCATGCATCATTCATTATGCAGTCACCCCACAATTGACTCAGATTTCGTCGTTACATAAGTATGACCGCAATCGGAATACGAATTGTAGGACGTGGCACACTGGAGCGCTGCTGGAGTGGAGAATATTCTTGAATTAACGACAAACACACTCTTAATGCGTTTAATGATATTCTTGCTATCCATCTTGACATTGTTTCCCTCTCTCTCTCTCTACGCTCTTTTAAGAAGAGCTCCGTTTACACGGGTGTACGTAGAGGATCATTTTGCCATCTAATTACATCTTCAATTATTGCACAAGAAATCACCGCAGCACGGAAGCGCGAGCGCTCTGTCCCCGCTTTGCAATGGACGCAGGAAAACGTGGTTATCCGCTGTCTAATAGGAAGCAGAGAAGTTGACCTACATCGCTGATGCTTTGATTCTTTGCTCGTTCTTAAAAGCATCCGTTTTGCTGCGGACCAAGCTAATGGAAATGGGAACTGGTATGATGGAAAATTAAGTTTGCTGCTACGCCATCGGCTCAGCGGCCCAGAGATTGATTCACGAAGAAAGCTGGGGCGAGAGTGTTTCGTCTAATTCAATCAGCTTTGCTTACGCTCCAAGTATGATTGTCCTTGTAAGGGTCCAGTATCGCTGTTCTTCTGCTCGCGACGAATGAAGAATGTACAATCCGCTATGACCATGCTTTGTCATAGCTTTTGTCCTTCTATGATCTGTACAGAAAGATCACGTGATAAAAATCAGACCATCATGGTGCCAGATTAGATATCACAACAACAACCCCAACAAGATCGAGCGGTGCACAAACGACGCAATTGCGTTACGAAGCATTCGTTAGGTCCCAGAAGAACGGTGGTGGATATTGATGACAAAGCGTAGCATTCCAGGCATTTATGGCCTCTCGGTATCGGTAAACATATTTATGTTTTTCACATTTTAAAACTTCTCAAGCGCACGAATGGCACCACAACTGCCGGCGTTATTGTTTATTTTGTAGACTTCCGGATCAAGTCGGAAAAGTAAAGGAGTGGGAACTCTCTCGTATTTTTCTGCTTTAGCTACACTCTATGGTCCATTGAAACTGTGATGTAGCACTCGTAATGGGTGCCACTTTGTAACCTTCTTGTGCGGTTTGTGCGGCTGAGCAATGTTTATTGGTACCGAGCCATCAGACGGCTTGGCGTCGGTTCAGAACGGACGTTACTTTGTCGCATGTATACGGTGTTGAAATTGGTAAAGTGAAGTCGGTACTTGGTAGCCCTCCGATACTAACACAACACAAACGCCTCGATCGTGGTGTACATTTGTTTAATCTGCTCCATTTAGCACATATTTAAAGAGTGTTTCAATGGAAGAGTCATTCAATAACATATGCTTCAACAAAGTCCATAACAGAGACGCTGTTTTAATGGCATAAATCAAGATTTCCTTCACGAAATTAGCTTTCGAAGACAAACGAACTCTGGTGAAATCGAATCGAAATTTCGTGGAACAGAAGCGAATGCCCGGGTGAAGCAAATGGTTCCTCCACCTTCGGAATACCGTTAGTCATGGAAGGATTTTCGACGTAGCACGGTGCTTCCGTGTGCTGCAGCCAATCTCATATCCTCTTGAGTCCCACAAACCGGATCGCCAGTAAACACTCGTCCTCGAAGGGAGTACTCCCGGAACCGGAAATAATGCGGAAACGATGCAATGAACCACACGGTGTGCGGTGTGGTAACGTCATTTCCTTTTCAATTTTAGATTGTTAGTCGGAGCACTCTTGTTGGTGGTGGTGGGCACCTGGGCATCATCATTGGATGGAGCCCGTTACTTTTGGCTTCAATTTCTGGTGCTTTCCAGTTAGGCGGTGTTAATAATGTATGCAGTGCTCTCGCTGCTACTACTCCCGGCCACCAAGTTCACCGAGTTGGCCCCAAGGTGTTGGTCCAGCAGTTGCGCTAGACCATAGATAAAATTCCAGCCCCATCTCGAGCCGACCTCATAATATTTATATCCTTTTTTGCCCATTCGCCCCAAGAGCTAGATGCTAGAATGGACGAGCAGGAAGCCTAGCGTGAGAACCACTCTGTAAGATGAGGATCCGCGTTGCAGCTGCATCCTAAGGCAAGTCGCGTGCATTCCTTGCATCTGTATTTTGCAATCTGAGCTCCCACTTGGCGGAAGGAGGAGCGAGGTGCTCTGCTCGGTGTGCTCTGGTTGGCGTATGCGAAACATAAGCTATCGCTGTGCATAATTCAAGTTTGCTGCTACATAAGCCGAATACTGAAGCAGACCAGTGGCAGCATAAGATGCGATCCACCATCTTAAGCGCAGCACCACCACGATGCAAACCACCCAAAAAGACTGTCTTCACACACAAACACACTCACACACACACAAATGTTCTGTGGAGCATTTTCAGTCCCATTGTGAGCGCTTATCTAGGTCAAAGGGTGGGGTCGGTTTGCAGTTCGGTACCAATCGGTACCACGCCAGGTGAAAATTATTATTCTTGCAGCGGAGGTAAAAGCGAGCCCGCGGCCCTCTTGAAACCGGCAACGTGCCTTCAGTGGGGAGCGTGCAGCCAAGAACCAAGCCAGACTGAACGACTGAAATTCAATTAGACAGACACACCAGTCCTGGGAAAGAGTAAATGGAAAAGCGCACGAAATGAGTCGATTGATAAATAGTCGAAGCCCTGTGGACGGACCACTTAGGTCATATCCGTTGCTGGAGCACCGGCGATGGCAGCTATTTTTAGCGAACTAACGAATGCACGCCTCGAAGGAAGCACCAACCAGGGACAGACAGCCAGAGCGACGGAAGTCTCGGGGCTCGTCCGACAAAGTTCTAGAAAGGCATCGATCCTTCGGGGGTCGAGTCGGGTCTCTCCAGCGCTCGGCAGAATGGCGAACGAAGTAGAGACACTTCTACGCTCATAATGATGTGCACCACACCACGAAGCCCGCAGTTTCGGCAACCCTTAAATTGGTTTTCGTTTGTCGACTGCTTAACAATGTTTGATCGTTATCCTTGGCTGGCGTTCTGTTCTTAATCGACAAAGACTATTCCATCGGCTTCGGTAAGGGTTCATCGGGACCTGCGGCCACGGCTCACTCCTTAACTCCACAGCCCGCGAGTGTCCTCAAAGTGCAATTCAATTCCGTTTAATTGAAGGACGAAGGAGAGGAGCAGATCACCGCCAGCAACCAGATTCACATTCGATGGGATATTTAAGCGCACGGACGAACCTTTTGCTGGTGGGATGATTGCCAAACGGGATGAGGATGCCTATTTATACGTGTCCGTTCAATGCACCGCCAGGCGTCGTCTCCTTCGCGGGCCCTTGATCGTTGAGTCGCGTGTGGTCTTTTCATTAGCACGTCCCGATTGTGACATTTGTTGTGTTGTTGTAACAGGTGGGACGGGGTGGTAAAGGTAGCTGCAGGCTGCAGCGGCGCACTGTAAAAGGTTACCATTCTCTGCCAAACCCATGCTCCCCCCGTTTTCTGCCTGTTCAATCTTGGCACTGTATTGATCGATGTAGACAGTAATTATCTTATCAAATTCAGTACAATTATCATTCTTCACCAACCACACGTGAGGAGGCTGGGCTGTTAGATGGAGCAGTTTAATGACTTTGCTTTAAGACTAATGGGCGTGATCGAACGACTTACACATTGTGACATTCGCAATGCATGCGTTTTGCATGTGTCCATTTAAGCAGTTCAGCATTTAAATCGAGATTCAGTTCAAACCATATCCTATCTACAGAACTGGATTCAATGGAACAGCTGGTCAAAGCTTACTATTCCAATGGTTGTTTCGCAGCGTCCCTGTTTGCACGGACACTAGGGGCAACCATGAAATAAATCTATTCATTTGTCACGTTGAGTGTCACCTGACGTCTCTCGCTGGAACCCTTTATGTGTTCTCCGGTCGGGGTCAAATATTAGCATCCGAAAAGGGTATGCAGAGTGATCGGGACTGCCGATTCCGCCAATGGATCAAGCACAACACACACAGAAACGGCAGGCCATGAATTGCGTCACATGAATTATGCATCCATCTCACACAGTTGGCCGCGAGTTTGGTCAAGAACGTTGGAGGTTGCTGACACCTACTGTACCGTGACAATGTCAAAAAGGATGCACACGCAGCAGCAGCACCGGTAGCAGCGCTGCGGCTTACACTGTGACCGCCCCATATGTGTGTGTATGTTCGCGAGAAAATGGACGCGTTTTGGGTATTTTTAAAATTTATTACCACCTGAACGAACTAAACCAAGGATCGGCTATGTGGCTAGGAAGGGGAGAGGACAATGGTAACGGGGTGCTTTGTTGTGTTCAGCATCTTGGCACCGGTTTAACCGGCTTGTTGTTGTTGTTGTTGTGACTGTTTTCCCTTTCTCGGTATCGCGCACCGGGAAAATTGTGTTCTTTTACGGATGTTTTCGTGGGTTGGTGTTGTGTTTGGTAAGGCTACAATTGTTCATCACCTTCAATAAATAACAACTGTTCCGCCAATGGTCACGAATTGCATCGTGCATGATTGGGACACTGTAGACTAACAGGATGATGGATCTGCAGCCGTCCATGGACGATGTTTACGACGAATTTGAATTATCATAAGTAGGCCCCGCTCACCGCAGCAGCTCGGTGCTCTTGTTCCACTACTTTACACTTCGCTACTTTGATCGTTTGGCATGGTTCTTTTGATGTCGCATCATGGTTTAAAATACATGTTCAGCGCGTCTGTGTTTCACAGTACAGTCCCGGCTGTAATCAGTATTATTTCTTAAGTATCATTCGCAAATATTATGTGCAAGTTAAAGAAGAAAGTCAAATTCACAAAAGAAATCATTACCTCAGACCCGTTTTGCGATTCTTGCACTTGTCTGCCGCCGGTGTCTTCTGATGGCTGATGACCGATAGGGTTTATCAGCTGTCTAGGGTTGGTTCTCGAAATTGCTGTCTCTCACCAATGGTGTGTCGCTAGCCGTCGAAATCTGGCGCGATTGCTTTCATTTTCTTCGTTGATTATGCTTCCAGGGACCGGCGTTGACCCGGGTGGCGAGACAACGACGTCACTCCATCATCTGCGGATTATTGATGACGGTTTACAGCCAACATTTACTTGTTCTTGTCCGTGGCATGAGACTCTCTTGCCACAGTATGAGCTTTATTCTAGCACATACAAATAATGGCAAATTTCTTAGTTTAGTTCAATCCTCAATTGCTTTTTCAAACGAATTTAACGTCTGCTTCTTATCACCTCTGCTCGCCTGATTCCATAAATCTGTGTCCCTGACCTTTGGTACCGCTAAGGCCGGTGGTTGGAAAAGTTCGCTTGCGGATTTATGGTCTATTGATAATGTAATCTGGCCCCAGGGTGGCCAAGAGCACACACGTGAATCTGTCTTTTTTTTCTACCTTTGGTGACAATGAACCATCGATGCCGTTAGTCATCGACATGCGGGCGGGCGGGCGGACTGGGGTATGTAAAAGGGAGCTATGCAAAAGTTTTGGGACGAGCCCATGCTCTTGATAATTCATTCGACGCGCTAGCTGGTGGAATTTCAAGTCTTATGCTCCGAATGCTATCTGAAAGAGAGGAAGGAAATGATGTTCGTTTG
>NC_064874.1:21297091-21312091 GCF_943734745.1 Anopheles darlingi | reverse complement strand
AGTTTCAGTAAGGACTTTATATACCATACATAAAAAATGGCAATATTTACGGTACGCGGCGACCGATTCACGTTTCACATTTTTGGTCCTTTCAATCAGCAGCACCTCTGCAGCGCTGTCTGTTGCCTAAAGCGCAGATAGTGCGCGCCAGAAACAACCGTTACGGTCAACTGCAGTGTAGAGAATGGAAGCAAACACAATACAAGTAATCTTTTGAATCCGTATAACCAACAACTATGCCTACAGAGCCGTGAACAACCCGTGAAATGGGAAGAGAAACCAAATATATACGCGTTTGCCATTCATTGTTTGCTGCAGGGTAAGCGAATGGCGTTGGGCGTCGTTTCAGGGCGGTTTTGGGGGGGTGATACCATTTAGCAAACAAATTGTAGGCATCAAATATGAAAAGAAAAGAAATCCAAAATATAAAAACAATTTCACTTGACAACACGGAACCATCGGAGAGTTTTTGGAACGAGTGCATGGAAAGAACTACTGAGAAAAACATCATTAAAGGATGAGTTATCTACGAAGACGGTGTACAACAAGGCTAGACTTAGGCCACAGCTGTTTGAAGCCTGTCCTTTTCACGTGTATTTGAAGAATCATGAAAAATTAATAACCTAATCATTTTCTTTTTTGTACTGACTAATAGCAATAAAAAAGCGAACAGGGTTTTGGTTTTTCAGTGATTCAATTAATACTAAAAGCTCATAAATATAAATTAAAAAATGATGCACGCGAACCATCGGTCATAAATAGTGATGCACATGACTCCACGATAACTGCATCATTTAGCGATCGATGCACCGTCAACAGATACTCCTAAAACACCAGCATCTGAAGCAAAAGGTTCTTGTCACGAAAAGTGTCTACTCCGGTAACTGGGTCATACCGCGATTCCGGCACTCCCATCAATCTCACAACACCGTGGCGCAACACTTTGACACTTCGGACTCAAAAATATGTGCCACCCGTAGAATACTCTCCCCAAAAAGTGCCTTTACAGCTTGGCAGAACCCTCGCTCCACGAAATATAGTCCCATAGTGGTACATACAGTGACCCCTTCTGCGATGAAGCAAAACAAATCTTCAACGCAGCGAGGGTGCATCGGTTGATCGGTGGCGTGTCTGGCGGCCCCCTCGAACCATAACGCCCCACAGGAACGATCTGTCTGGGTCTGGGAACACACCTTGGTTGCCGAGCCGCCGAGTTGGTATGTTTGAGTCTGTGTATGTGTGTTTATGTGTGGCTATTTTCACGTTCCGCACCAACCATCGATGGAAGCCGGTTTCTTCTGTTTGGCTGCCGTGCGTCTATCAGACTGGCGGTTCACGAGCCGGCGTACATCCGGCCGGACGAAAGGGAGTCGTCGTACGTCGTTCCGCCATACCGCCAATCGTTACGGTCCGCATGGTCGATCACACAGAGGCTTCAGTCTCGCGTCAACCGTCTAGCGGTTCGGTTTGATTTCGAATGTTTCGTCGCCCGTAGTTCCGCCGTAGTTTGTTTAACTCCCATCTGAGTAGGGGGAGAGAGTGTGTCCTGGGAACGGGGGGTGTTGGTTCCTACAGAAGATTACAAGATCGTTCACAACATCTACCGGTCTGCTAGAGGTGACCAACGGGATTGGGAACGATGGAATCATATTTTTCCATTATCGTTCTCACATGTTTATGCCTATAAATAGTGCTGTTAGTGCGTGCGTCCGTTACTGCAGTCTTCAGGGGCACATCTCACGCGGGAGATTTAGGTCCACGGAGTGAGCTTATCTGGGCTACAAAAATATGTTGACACCCGTCTGAGGCGTGCGTTTGTGTGTGAAATCACTGTGGTGGAATTATAGCGAAGGGAATAAGATATCGTGGAAGATCATGTGTTGAGGAAGAAGAGTGTTAAGTTCTTAAGTAATTCTTGGGATTTGAACTTTGTTGTGTTATAATAGTGATCGGTATCCGAAGTAAAATTGTAGCATTTAGGGATATCATCCTTAATTGCATCACGTTACTGTCCCACTTGCAGTTCCTTGTTTCCGTAGAAAATTCCTTCGAATTCTTCCGACCAAACCAAAGGGACGCCAACATAGTAGATGGCAACACCTCGCGACGCGACTTGGGCGAAAATGTTTAATCAATCAAAACCATAGTCACGATTTGCGCCAAACCGTTTGGTTCGAGTGCCTTGGAAACCACTCCGGGAACGCTGGATTGGTTTTGTGGTGCGGTTGTTTTGCGGTGCCTTTCAGCGGCCCGGCGTTGGCAGGGAAGACCGGCAGGCGGCAGTACTGTTGTGGCGCCATCTACGAAGTACATTCGTCAACAAACTCGTGAGTCTAGAGGCAAGGATGGCAGGGTTGAGGATATAGTTAGCCAAACCACCTTACAGGTGGTGTCCTTGGAAACACCACAAACCGATTGGTTACAGTGGTAATCGGCGATTAAAGGTTGAGGCGTGTTATTGCAATTTGGACGAAAATTATAAACATGATTTACCGCTAAATATAGATATTACGCAGGTGTTATGCTGGGTGATATGCTTATAATGCCATTATAAGATGTTTCCATTTCGAAACAGATCATATGTATCACAGCAGACGCATGAACAAGAAAAGATGGTTAAACTTGAGATAGTTATTTTATGATGAAAATGCAGCACAAGGATCACTTCGGTGCCTAGTAAGTTCGCACCTTGCCTGAAGCGACAAACACACAGACTGGAGTGAGCGGCGACTGTATGCTTCGTCGCCGAGTTTTTAATAGTAAACATCGCCTCTAACCATGGTGATGCTCTACTTTCACTAATGATATTAATTTTGTTGTTGTTGTTGTTGTTTGCTGCTCTTTCCTGCTATTCACATACCGGACGGTCCGGAAGGACACGTCGTCTGGATGCCAGCAGCGCCTTGGTGGAAAAGAATTTACAACTCCCCCCTCCACTGTAGATGTACATCAGGCGCCGCTTACCTAGCGACGATGCGTGTTGGTAACCGGAAGAGAGTTTGTTTACTTTGATGTTCCCATTGTTAACCTAGATTTGATAATGGACGCAGGAAGAGTAATTACACTATACGCCCGTTGTTCCATTGGACCAAGAATCCATTGTCTTAAGAGCATAATAATTTTAATTTTTTTTAAGTCAAAGTTTTTTATAGCTACCTAATTACATTAAATTAAAATGTGTCCACCCTGGACGTTATTCTCTAGGAGGTATGCTCATTAAACTGCTCTGGCCTTTGTATAGTTAAGACTTGACTCGCACGCCCTAGTGTTACTCCCCTTTTGTCAGGTAAAAATCAACCCCTCACGTCACGCGGCGCAACAATTCGTGTGCAGTCGAGGTGCGGCAAAACAAAACTCTGACATTGATTTCACAAGGTCTCGCCTCACAACGATCGGTATAAGGGGGGAGAGGTGTCAATTTGGAATGTTTAAAAATGTTGAATGAATTTCCCCGTTTAGCTTGTTGCCACTATTGCGCGGTACCACGGTGATGCAAGGATTTGTTGATCCGGAAGGCGAACGAACAACAAAACTAGCCCAATGACCGTGAGACTGGGTCCTTCGGCGGTTGTCTGTGCCAGTGGCTGTGAGCTGATAGACAGTCCAACGGAAGTTTGAAGTTGAACGACCTGTAGTGAAGATGCAGTGTTACGGTTGTGATCAGCAGTGGTCTTAAAATCAGATGTTGTGAGAATACGCTGCATTACGATGCTGCAGCTGGCAATCATGAGAAGATGCTTTTAGTGGGAAATACGAAAGAGGCAACGCGAATTTGGTGAAAGTGCTGGAGTTGAAAGAAGTGAAGAGGTTGTCGATCATTGAAGTTACTTTTCAATAATTAAGAATATGAATGTCAATAACGGAGCGGGAAAATCGACGACGGCCTCGGTGTACCGATTGATACAGGTAAGCATGGCAAAATATCTCGATCTATATAACGTGCTTTATAAGTTTGAAGTCTAATGAGAGATTTTATCTTTTTATTGCTCATCTACCATTATCTTAAATCTAATAAGTTGCTCAACTCATTTGAACATTCTGCGGAGTCATCATCAATACGTAGTCCGTTGTTGGCATGATTAATAGATCACAATTATGTAGATTTATCATACTGTCCCATTAGCGTTTAATGAACCTGAACGTAGATGATCGCAGAATCTTACAGAATGCCTGCTCCAGTTGAACCGAAACGAAGCCTGGGCGTGGGGAGACAGATATTTAACATATTATGTGCAGTCACAAACAGACCGGAGTTTGTCTGCTTACGGAGTTATCTAGAGCGCGAAACAAAGAACACTGGCCCCTGGCTGGAACACTCCTCACGATTTATCCGTTCGGACCCATCGCACAAAAGCTATCGCGATCGCGTCAATTAAAGCGACCACTTATTACGGTGCGTTGTCGGTCGATTCCTTCGTACCCAAGCCACCCTCTTGTCGTACCAATATTGAGTTATTTGCTGTAGACACCACAAGAGCAGCAGTAACTTAATCATGCCGTTCATGGCATTCTGCTTCGATCCATTAAGGTGTGAGGACACATCCCCCAGCTAACTGTCTGGGGCGGTTCCAAACGAACGCCATGTGTTTTCACTCAACCGCATCAACATAAACGGAGTCGCGAAGGTAATGGCACACACATGCAACGGCAGCATCTCGATTTCACTCAGGCGAGAGATTAATTGCTGGAGAACGTGCTGTCTTCCGCCGTTGGTGTGTATGGTAGTGTCGCTGTCGTCGAGACTTAGAGCTGCTGCTATAACAGTAGATCAACACTGACAATATGCTCCATTTGATCATCGTTTAAATTACAAAACAACCGTTTCATTTAGGTCTTAGTCGCAGCTTTTAAATTGCTCCCTCAACATTTTTCTCCTTCCACAGAGTCCGGCTCCGATATGCATGTTCTACTTCGCGCACCCGTTTGGCATTGCTTCACCGGCGAGTGGTGCCAAACTGGCCCAGATTCGGGATCGGGCAACCACCAAGGGCAAGGACGCTGCACCGGTGAAGGTACAGCCGGAGCGTACCGGTCATAAGGCATCGAACAAAAAGGAAAATCATCGACGCAGCAAAGAACAATCGAGCAGAGCGCATCGGAAGCAGAATGGTCACGAGTGTGGCCGGCAGCCGACAAATGGTACGGTGCCAGAATCCAAACACCACCAGCAGCAGCAGCAGCAGCATCACGATCCATCGAGGGCGACCAAGCATGGCCGGAAACATCGAAAGCATCGGCGGATTAGTAATTTCGAAAAGTTTTTGCTCGAAATACAACAGAACCGGCACACGTGTGGTGCCGGTGGTGGTGGTGGTGAAGGGCCGACGATACGACGGATCGATCAGGAGGATCGCATCACACCGCTAGTACCGTGGCCGAGCATCATCTGGAACCGAGATTTTCTCATTCCGACACTCCTGCAAGCCCTCGCCCAACAACGTGGTAAGTGTTTCTCGTTGGCCACCATTGGCTCCTAGTCCCCTCCTTCGCGTATCTGACCGACCGCGGTGCAGCGAACTACCGGATCGGCAGTATCCGGGTTTGTTGTCTGTGTTGTTTTTGAAATTGAATTTACGGTGAATAATGGGTACCCCATTTTCCTCACTCCCATTCGACAATGGGAGTCCGGGAGTTTTCGTCGTTCACTTGGCATGCAAGTGCCACGCGCGCGCAAGGGGGCATCATCCCCAGCGAATTGTGTTTTCTATCGGAAGGTTCTCATTTAGTCACCGTCGTCGTGATGAATTTTCCCGACACAGTGCCGCTCTGGCCGCGCTCCCCCCCCACCCCTGCTGAACCGGCGCGCCATGTTAATGGTACGGTGGAAATTGTAAACAAACAGCTGATGCATCCGAACGTGCTGATGGATCGCTCCCAGCACTCACGCCGGCCGGTACGAATTTTCCGGCACTCGCGCACCCAATTTGGGGAGTTCATTCTCGCTGAGAAAATTGAAAGGGAAACAACTACTTTGGGTTTGATTTGACTCGTGGTTCATAGTATTTGAAAAAGATCGAAATGAAGCTATTTTCATTTCCACACACACGTTGATAAGTCGCTGAGCTTGTTATTAGTATAGAGCCTATTTAAATGACCTATTTAAATGTTGAATGTCTCTGCCATTTTGCAGCCGATTTTGGAAAATGATTTTTCCAAAATTTATTTTATTTTACAAGATTTATTTAGAATATACAATACCGATCAAATGACCGCCTCCATTAGACACAAATAGGCCCTTCTTTGGTCATTTTTCATTGTTTTTGACAACATTTTTTTTTGACAACAGCAGGAATTTCCGCTCTGATAGTGGTTTTTAGTTTTCAATTGTATTCGTTTTCGGTGTTGACACCGTGCAATAACTCTGGCCACTTTACAAGAGTAGTATTCCCATAGTCGTGGCACTCACCGTACTAGGGGGTAGTACTAAGAGCATGACCGCTGCTACTAGCGTCTCCATCTCCGCTAACGACGTTCCACTCGATGACTCGCTGCTTGGCAAACAAAGAGTGAGCTACTCACGGCGGCAGCAGCAGCAGCAGCAGCAGCAGCAGGATCAGTGTGCTTACGCCTTTCGTTGGAGTTGGATGTTCACTGCCACTGCGTCGGTTGGCTGGTTGGTGAACAATCTTAGCCATTATCAACCGGCAACCAACCCGGTGCTGTGGGCCAGAGGTTCGACACCCGAGCCACAAACAGTGATACGGGGGGGTTTGTTTTCGTCCGGCCTAACTGGTAATGGTTCAGTTTCTGGTTAGATCGCATCGAGCAGGTACCTTTGTTGTCTCGCGTGTGCATAGTGCCGGTTTCGGTGACGTTGGTGACGGTGACCTCGCGAGGTCATCGTTGGAGTGCTGATCGCAGTCGGAGCGTCGTCCTCATCGTCGTCGCCTTGCGTGCAGAGGCCGGTAGGCAGCGAAAGCTCCAGCGTGTTACAACAGCAGTTTCGATGTGGTTCAACACTGCGTGCCAGAAAATACAGTGAACTGTGTTAGGCCACCGACTGTTAAGATATGGGTTCAGCTCAGGTGTTGTAATCTCACTATCTTAGGTCGTGCACAATGTGGCTCCACTGTGGAGTAGCTGTGTTTGAGAAGGTGTGAATTGGTACGAGAAAACATCGATCACCGCAATAAAATCTGGCCACTGACCCGGCTAAGCATATAACATATGATTTGAAGTGTACAGTGCAGTGCTGTGCAACATGTTTCACCGGAAGATGCTTATCCTTGCCATCATCGGTGGTACAAGGGCACATAACATTACGCTTTCGGCGTAAGATGCCAGACACGTGATACGCCAGCCACAGTTGCAGCTAGGTAGGTTCAGGGCCTTTTGCTATGCTGCAACAGTGCCCATTATTGTTGGCAGGACATTTCCTTGGGCAATTACGCGAAAGGCGAGCAGCAACAGCGGCATAGCATAGTAAAAGCATAGATCCTGCGACATTGCGCCCCACAGAGCTCCTTTTTCTCGAACCGCAGCGGCCAGTGGAGGGTACCAGGGCACCTGCATTAAGGTAGGTTCTGCATCAAATTTACCGTACCAATCCGGGTCATTCAACTTGAGGGCTATCAAAGAAATCCCGGGGTTCACCTTTACGTGCTCACTCGGGAAGAAAATGCTGAACGCGGGGTTCGGGTTCTACCGCACATACAAACACACACACACACAAACACATGCTGCACAATTTTCCGTGCAACTGGCAGAAAATTATCCTGCCCCTGCAGTCTGCTGCAAGCCTTTTACCGCTCTCGTCCTGTTTCCCCTTCCCTTCGGGGGAAACATATCAGCGACAAACGGGTCGCCATCATCGCCAAGGCAGAGGAGCACCGTACTAGCACCCTCTGGGAACATAATAACTTTGCCGGGAAATAATAACAACAAACAAATCGGAATAGCTACCGGATCTGGGTTGGCAGATTTTCGCGGAATAGAGGGAGAAACGCGCGGTTTGCGGTAGTGGCGCGCATTACCCGGCCTGCCGCCCAGTTGGTTCATTGCTCTACTACTACCATCATTACCTGGTGCTGAGTGCGCTCTTTTGTGGTTACGGTTTCCGGTTTGCTGCTCCCGGTCAGAACGAAGTGGAACGAGCGTCCTGTTGAGCTGCCGGATGGCTTGGTAATTTCCCTTTCAAGGATCAAACGGATTAGGTCCCTCGAATGATGTTTATCCAAGCCGTTGTTATGACGTGTTGGCTTCTATTGTTTTGTATTTTTATCGAAAGTATTTGTCGGGGACATTGATTGTGTTTGTAACATTTTGTAGATTATTTGCAACCATTTTCCCGACCATTGTTCGATGAAACAAGGCGTTTTCAAATGCATTCTTTCAACTTCCGAAGCCCCACATCGATGTATTAATAGGAATTCGATGTTTGGGAAAGAAAAGATCATCATCGAATTAACGGGTATATTCGGGATCGTGCAAATCGACTCCGGCATTGTTCGTGTGCGTAGTAAACACTAATCGCGTTACAAAGTGCTAGAAATTGAGAATGGGATCTTCAAGCAGCAGTAAACATGATGTATCCTCGCGATTTGGCTCATCGATTGCAACACGATACTAAAACGCTCCCCGCCGATTGGGATGTGAGGTACACTACGGCCATTTGCAATCAATTTGTAACAAACTCGCGCAAGACTCCTGGTCCCGGTGCGAACGAGCCAGCTGAGCTGGTTCCCTCGCTCGATTCATAATTTATCGTCCCGTGGACCGGCGGTACTGCGGCCAGAGTACTGCGGCTACAACGGGTACAATGGCCAAGAGTGATAGCGAACCCCACTTTTCAGCATGTTAGAACTTCTGCGCTACTTTGTACACACGCTGAAAGTTTGTGCAAAAGTGAGTGAAAACTTCTACTTCGAGAAAACTTTATCCGCCTCAGAATGAGAACACGGAAGAGTCTAATAGCTAAGCTGCACCACGGCATCGCTGCTTCCGTGATGAGTGCAGAAGCTGCTGCTCAATAGTTAATGATGATTTCGTCAAGCGCCAGCATACGTCAGCAGCTCGCTAGTGTTAGAGCCGATGGTGGTACAAATGTTGTAGCCACGGTTTAAAAGTGGCTCTCCCTGAGGCAAAGAATTTCTTTAAATCCAAGTTTCGCTGCAAGTCTTGCTGGGAACTGAGAAGTTGGTGCCAAAGCTGGCAACCAACACCGCCGTCGTTTTGTACACTGGCGAACACTGGCGAAAAGGTTGGGCGTGGCGCAGAGGGCATAGAATGAAAATTCAATTATGAAAAACACGGAAACTTTTTGCAGAAACACCCCGGGTCAAGGAATTGTTTTCGTATCCTTCGAGTGTCCTACTTCAATTCCGCGGGGTGGTTTTTTTTTCGCGAATTTTGAGGCACGTTAAGACCGGCACAGAAACTCACTTGTTGATATTGGTCCAACTTCTCTCGCAGACGAACACAATGCGAATTTCGTCCGAATAGCAGAAGGGAATACAGTTGCAACTGTGGGTCTGTGCCGAAGGTTGGAAAATAAATAAATGCTCTCAATGCTGTTGGCCACGGGGAACAAATTACGCATTCGCCGAGAAACATGAGTCGTCTTGTGGGAGCTCCCTAAAATGCGAGAACCCTAGCCGGAGAAAAGATGATGGAGCAAAGGGACAAGCATCGAAAATACCACAGACAGTAATAAACTGTCAGCGTCGCAAGCACGAGATATTTATGATACTGGCTGCCGATTCCGAACCATTCGTCTGGTTTGCTGTCCCTTTTTCCTTTTCGATCTGCTCAACAGTTTATGCTCAACGGTGAGGTGGCGACGGAACCGCTGCTGCTGCTGCTGTTGCTTGACGATGACGATCAATCCATGAGTCACCGGGCCGGTATGTGCCGGTTGCCGAAAAAGATATGCCCGGGTGTTGCTGCTCTGTTTTCCAACCACTCCACGGCACGATGACACCATCATGTGTGTGGCCGCTAACCTTAACCACTTCTTGGTGTGTATGTGTGTGTGTGTTACTCATCCAACGAAGGAAACCAAATGTTCCGTTTGGTGGGTACTACCGAGACGCAGAGTGTGTACTCATTAGTGGACAAATTTTCCGAGAACATTTTCCAGTCATCATGGCACCTCACGACACCAACTGTAACTAGCAGTGACAAGCGCCCTAGGAGACCTTCGGTTACACGCGATGTCTACTATTTCTGGACTGGTTCGGGAGCGGAGCGTTAATAAAGCGAAAAGCCAGCTGGCTGGAGACGTTTTCTAACCGACGGACAGAACCGATTCATTAATTTGAGTTGTAGTTTTCCTGCATGAATACTCGGAAAATCGGTTGCGCTCGCTAGCTAATCAAGGCAACTATTGTTCGATTAGATGCTGCCTAATGAGTAATTTACCCTGTTGCACTGTCAATTGTGGTAGAGCGAAGTATTTCAATGCCAATAATATTGTCACCGGACGGCTAGCTGCGGCGCAAAGGTCAGACAAATATGTAGGCGTAAGGTATCAACAAAGACCTAACCTTTGAGCTGCATCTCTTCGATGATTTCTTTGATTGTCTCAGGTATTTCCCGTAGGCGGGATGCTCTGCAGGCAGTATACAATGTGCCGAGCGTGGGCTACGTGGTATTTCCATTGTTTGCTCTGTGACATCCGTGTGGTTTTGTGTGACTTGATTGGAAAATAGTTTTGATTGAAAAAACAATCGCAAGTCGAGCGCCAATCTGACAACGACTTGGATTTGAATTTTAATTTCAAGAAGAAGAAGATGTGGTTTTATGACGAATTGTATGTGGCTAATTCAATCATAAAGATCAACCGGGACATAACGGTTGATTGGAAACATGTTGGAATGTGATTTGCAATCAGGTTCCATAACGATTGCAGACCTTTAGTACCCTAGTGGGTTCTACTAATAATAGAAACTCAATTTTATTCCATAAATGTCAGCCAACAACCATCCACTATTTCTGTCATCCTGGGGAGTACATTGGATCTATTTCCCTAGCCCTAGCAAGAAGCCTTTGTTGACCCCCGGGGGGTTACAACCCCATCGTTATCAATTGACACCCCATGCTTGTTTCCTATCGGGCGGTCAGAAACTTAATAAACCTCTGCCTCCTTGCCAGCTCCTCACTGACATCGATTCGTCACACTGATAAAAAAGGGGACATGAAAAAAAGGTCAAGGTCGTGAAAGGGATGTTAATGTACGGGAGAGAACCGGGGAAAAAAAGGAACTGAAGCGAGACGCAACGCAATGGTGTAATAGCAGAAAAGGGCTAAAAATGGGAAACTCTTCCCGTTTACCGAACGGCACGTACCGGCGACGAGGAAAATGGGAATATTAAAATAGTAATGAAGGGATTCCGCCGTTCGATTTATCGAAACGAAATAGGCCCCTTTTGTCAGTCGACGGCTTCGACGGTCGACTCCATCAGCAAGACTCCGCGCGGCCAATCGATCTAATGAAAGGGCTTAATTGACTTGCTGGCAAGGGGACCGACCACCGACCGGTTCCGGTTGTCGGGTTTGGGGAGGGGCAAGGGAAACCATTACTTCACGGGGCACGGAGATCATTTGTGGGCAACATTTTTAATCGATTGTTCGCCGAAGCATTTCAAATCGATCACCGGTGGGCTGACGACGACGGTGGTGCGAATGTGATATGATGGTTCAATATCAGCAGAGCATCGAAATATTCAATACTTAGTAATGAGCCCAAAGGTTAGATCGTAATGATATCAATATAGATAGTATTAATAAAGAATGAACTTTTAGAGGCAATATTTACAATTTGTCACACCTTCTGCTAGAAGTGCTTGAGCATTCTTTATCAGAGCGATAACATTATTTATGTACTGTTTTCTTGTAAAATGGTCTGATTACTGATTTGAGATTAATTCGACACCTAATTATTTGAGATTAATTCGATGTGAATGCACTTGCTCCAAGCGCTTAATCGGTGTTAAACAGGCAAACGTTGCCACCAAAACGTTAAACAAATTTCCAAGCAGTTATTTTCTTCGCACCGAAGAAAGCGAAATTTGCGTAAACAGTCCAATCCGTTTTACAAACAGCGATCCCGATAATGTGGTCCACTATGGTCTACCTCCCCAGTGTAAACAGCGACCAATAGCAAAGTGGCCATTTAGTTGCAACCGTACCCGTGCATACCTTAACCGGTGGAGGCGCCATGTAAAAACTGAAAATAGGGACCAATGAAGCTCCCTGAAATTTACAAGAACCACCGCACCGCATAGCACAGCTCTCAGCTCACACTTAATTATGTCAACAAATTTGTCCGACCACCGGCGCATTGCTGATGAGATATAAATCACGCGCAAAACCATCCCAATCTATCATCGCGGGCCACCACATCTCGATGGACTGTAATGGTCTTTTATCGGCAAGACGTGACCGCCGGGTCCTCGGTAAGCGCAAGAGCGGTGAGCACGGGAAACGGGGAAGAAGTAACAGTTCATGTTTTCACCATCGTCAAGCCGTGTTAATGCATTCTCGAGATGCTTGTGGTAAAATTGTTTCGACGCGTCTTTGAAAGCTTCGACGAACCACCATTGACCATCATCATGCTGTCGGCGCTAAGTGTATCGACCACTCTCGAACAATCTTCAAACGTTCAAACGGAAAGGATGGAAATCCTTTATCCTGCGTTTCGCTATGACTCACCGGTCGGCCTATGCGGCACGGGATGGAAGCGGGTCAACGGTAGTAGATGAATAGTCACCCGATTATGGAGGTTAATGATGGGCACGAGGTGTTCACACCGCACCGTTCCACTTGCTGCTAACACTTGCTGCGACCAAAAAGCATTAGAACCAAATTTGCTAGCATGCCGCGCCCAGGCATGCCAGCCAGACGCTCAGCACACCCTCGAACAAACAGGAAATCGTGATTTCAAACCCGAAACGGACCTGAAAGCCCCGTACTCCCCCCCAAAGTCTACCGGGCGTCTAGTAATCGCGCACTGAGCATCTGAGAATTGAGGCTACCGCAGACCTGACCGACGTGGCTCGCCGGTGAGTGAGTGAGGACGGAAAGAGGCGCTCGGAAGGAGGGGAGGGAGTCAATTGTGCGCACCCCGATCGCGGTCGTCGGGTCACGTGTCGTCTTATCGAAAAGTGTGACACAATCCCGCCGACCTGAGACCACCTCCAATCTGGGTCAACGGCCGACCTGGCCGATCCGGCGGTTAGATCCAAGCCAAGAAACACAAACCACCGACCGGTCAGCGATGTCGGAAACGGGTAGTCACAACAAACACATTAGTACCATTGGGAGCTGCTCCTTGGGCACCTGGACCTGAAGCATTTGTGGGAGGTTGCTGTTGATTTTCATTTCTTCATTTCCCACGGGGGAGCTGGCCCCCAGGAGCAGAGCAGCAAACGCGAACACGACGCAGTCCGAACCGAACACTAGTATGGACGGTTGGACGGTATCGCGAGCAAGAATCTAGTTCAAACGCAGCTTTAATTGCCGATTCCGGCGTCCATTTAGTGGACCATTTTTTTTTTCGCCTTCCTTTCTAAGCCGTTCGACCAATGCCGACCGAGCGACTGGGCACCGACTGAGGCGCTGGGCGTTGGTTGGGGCCGGGTTGATTTGAATATTTTCGGTAAGTTTATGTATCCGAAATATGGAGCACAATATTTGACGCACCCTCAGCGCACACGACCAAACGGCGTACGTACGGCTTGGCCAGATAGGGGATTTTGTGTGTCACTCCTGGAATGTGTTTGAGTGATCATCAGGACGAGAGCCCTAATGGCCGAAGGCAGATAGATAGTTTGCGTGCCAAGGAACATGTCGGAATGTTCCAAAAATCACTTTTGATGACACTTTTCAGAACGGAGAGAAAGAGCTGTGGGGATTAAGAACAACTGAGCCATAAATTGAATTTTGTATGCAGCCCATCAAACGGTAGTGAGCTGTAACAAGCTGAGTTGGAATGCCCTGTCTTGTAGCAGCTTCTTCTTCGTGGCCTCTGCAAATCGCATAAATTTAATTTGTTTCCAGCTGAGCCTCACAGACCGTTGTGAGGTGAGTTACATCGGTACCGATCCGGGGATGCAGCAGCGTGGCGCTTTCGATAAGAGGCCTAGAGCATGGGAATAGTACCATGCAAGTCAAACATACCCCCGGAGTCCGGACCGTCTCCTCTGCTCCTTTGCTCTGTCCAAACATGAGACAAGGAGAATCGATGGAGACACCGGGCGAAAAACGAGAAAATCAATTCGTGCTCTTCACAAAAGGAGCTGTGGAGGAAAAACAATAAAGCTCTCCCATTCAAACCGTTACCGGCCGTTGCTGGTGGGGATGGGGTATCGAGTTGAGCTTATCTGCAAGGCATTCGCTGAATATGGAAAACCGCCTGCCGTTACACCGGATGATGATGGCCCCACGGTAAGGTAAACATTCCATCGACGAGTGCACGGAAAGTTTAGCCGGCCGGTACCCCCGGTTCTCAAACATACTTTCATTTCAATCAATTGCGTCTCTCTCGACACCACTCGGGGATACCCTCTCTCGGGGCGGCTGGCGAGGGAGCTTTTCCAGGTGGCTTTTCTAGCTGGTTGAATGCCTTTAACGAGAAAAACCACTTTACAACCGTCGCAGAGCGATGATGGGCTGCGAGATTGATTAGTTGCTGGGTGTGCTAAACCCTGCTCCGAGAATTGACATTATCTGCTACAACGCTACCATTTTGTAGCAGCGTTTTTGGCGGCCGGTGTGCGGTGAGAAATTGCCAACGGATATTTGTTCGTTAGGAAAGCAGAAAGGATGAATAATGGGGGTCCCCATTTCGCGTATGGTCTACTTTCTGCAATCTCGGCGGTGAAATATATACTTGGTCTTTTACTTAGGCCTTATACGTGTGGAGGATATAGGACTCTGTCTGAGGATATAGTGTACCTCTGGCCACACCAACCACATCTATTTACCGCGGCAGAATGGAACCATTTTCGCTGTCATAAAATATATTTAAACCCCACAAGAAACCTGTTGTAAGTGTAAAGG
>NC_064874.1:21277091-21292091 GCF_943734745.1 Anopheles darlingi | reverse complement strand
AATATGAATTCTTTATAGTTTGCATGTCACTTAACCATATTTTATGGATTTCATAATTCCTATATCGTTCTGATTTACATTTCTCATTTTATGTTAGTGGTAACATACATTCAACGCTTGCTGACGTTTTGAATAACGCGTTTTCCGTGTCTACTACGGTCACCATGTCGAGAGAGAGAACATAA
Organism: Anopheles darlingi; assembly: GCF_943734745.1. Classification (NCBI taxonomy): domain Eukaryota; kingdom Metazoa; phylum Arthropoda; class Insecta; order Diptera; family Culicidae; genus Anopheles; species Anopheles darlingi. The sequence continues at coordinate 21,291,906 of NC_064874.1, read as the reverse complement.
AGTTGAAGGTTAATTTAGCTGTAACACATTCTACTTTTAAGTGCTTTGTTTGGAGGACTGGAAGTAGAACGGCGTCGTTGGATGAGCACTTTTGGCGAAGAGTTAAGTTTAAGACCTAATGGGAAAACTTTTTACTTTTCTTCAAGGGATCGGCTGAGCTAGAAACACTCGCCCAGCCTTTGCTTTACATTCTAATCCGGAGAAACATTCAAGATTCTTTCTTAACCAGCAGCATTATTCCTATTTTATCATAATGAGAAAGGAAGCGATGTTTTTGCTGCGGCACTTGCAACTATATTCGTGAAACAATTGTTAATTTACAAGTCAGCCCGTTTTCGCCAACTAACTTTTGTACAGTAAACGGAATGATAAACCTTAAGCCTTAATCGTCATATGATGCAATCATATCTGTCCCTATCGTTACATTGTATGCGTTTGCGTTGGCACTTCCAAGGCATGCGTTGTCAAGTGCTCGCTCTAATGTTCTACTGTGCCCGCTTAGCGTTATCCGTAGTATCCTTTTTTATCACATCGTTGGTACACTGGCCAAGATCCACTCCGGAGTGAGACCTGTATCTAATCGCACTTGCGTACCATCGATAGTGTACAATCTTCGCTGAGTGGTTGGGCTGAAACCGGTGATGATGATGCTGCGGGCACGGCCATCAGTTGCTCGTTGGTAAGATCGGTCTTTCCCTTCTTCACGGAGCGCCGCTGTGCCTTTCGTTCGTGCGAGTACTCGTGCGCGTGGCAATGGTCCTTGCGGGCGAACGTTTTGCCACAGTACTTGCACACGTGCGGTGCCGTACCGGTATGCTGATACATGTGCCGCCGCAGATCATTCTTGTGGAAGAAGGCCTTAGGACAGACGGCACACTGAAAAGGTTTGTCGGTCGACGTATGCCGCTCCATATGAGCTGATAGCGTATCCTCGTCAGCGAAGCACTTCCCACAGGTGAAGCAGCGGAATGGCTTTGTACCCGAGTGGTTCCACTTGATGTGCTGCGTGAGGCCGCATTGACGGGCGAAAGTTCTGCTGCACTCGGGACAAACAAACCGCTGGCCCATATCGGCTGTAATGCGGGGTGCTTTACGCGATGGCGGTGTCTTCGGGTTATACTGAACCTCTTGTAGCATCGCTCCGTCGTTCCTGTTTACCGGTGCCATCTCGTAAGCGCTCTCCAAGGGAGGCAAACACTGCTGTTCCGATGTGGAGTACTCCTGCTTGATCTGTGGCGGTGGCGACTGCGACGTATCCGAGAGCAGTTCCGCTTTGATGCTGCTTCCCGCGGCGATGGACGAAGACGGACTGTAGGTTGACAAATATTCGTGCTTCCCAGTGGCGGCAACGTGACAGATTGAATCGGATCCATGTCCGACTGGAGGCCAGGCATCGTATTTCGGCGTGATCGGTGGAAGTGTATCGATCGACGAAGCAGGCGATCCCGTCGCGCCGGATACGACGGTATCTTCGTAGTTAGGCGTTTGTATGGCATAAGGTTGGTACAGATCGCTCGCCGGTTGATGTGATCCATACTGTCCACCGGTCGACGATGCCATTGGTGTTGTATCGGCATGTCGACGGCCGTACGCCATCGGCGAACCAACATGTTCGGCATTCATGTACACCACATACGGTAGGTTGTGGTTAACTGCGGATTCAATTTTCGGTACCGATCCGGGCGGTGACGGATAGATGCTCGATTGGGTCAGTGTTGGTGCTCCAGAGGTAGCCAATCCGTTCGATGGATAAAAGCCGTGGGATACATAGTGAACCGGCATGACGACTGCAGGTTGCTGTTTAAATCCGTGCATAGGACCACCGTTGGAACCGTGGTGCATTATTGCTGAAGCATAGAGGCCACTTTGCTGAGTAGAGTCCGCTTCAGCCACCTCGATCGGTGGTATACGTTGGTAAGGACCTCCTCCACCACCTTGCATGGCACCGTATGGCAGATCTTTGGCTCCTAGTTCGCCCTCGTAGCCAAGTGGACTCGATTCCAGTTCCGTCGGAAACGGACTCAGCCAATCCGATGGTGGCACACTGTAATCACTAAATCCACCGTACGCAAACGCATTATTGCTCCACGTTCCCAACGGATTGTCACTCGACACAAGATCGACGGATGATTGCATTTTGGAGGGCTCTATTTCAACGATTTCTTTTCACTAGACACTGTACTCGAGAGCAATGAATTTTCCAGATGGACTGCACGTCGTCAATCGCTGGCACCGACTAATGTTTCCTGGAGTCTGCTGGATGCTTTAAATAGTTTAACGCATATTTTCTTAAAAAACTTCTTCTACCTATTGCAACACTACCTTCAGAGGATTCTGCACTGCGTCAACGAGCAACTGGTTCCCGCAGGACTACCCAAAAAGGATGTCTGCGCTACCTAGCGAACATTTTCAGGATCTGTCGATCGCTGCTGTACCTTTAATTACCTGCGGATAGCATGACATACTGCAGCAGAACCGCAACGCCTACTGTTATTGGCCCGAGTTAAAAGAAGGATGTTCCAGTTATGGAAAAACTGAATCTGTTGCTAGGCCGATCGAGAGTTGTGTGTGTTTGCCTTTTTTCGCGATTGCCACATAATGTCTTAAAAATTCATATTTCAACCACCTGAAATGGAAATTTTTGGAAGTATTACTTAACGACCGAAAGGCGGTTTTTAAAATATGTTTAAAAGGATTTTCAATGCAATTTCGTGCTATCTAGATTACTTTGGAAAAAATCGTATCTTTCCACGGCAGGTATGACAATTACCTCAATTCGTTGGTCAAACCAGAATATACTATTGATAAAGAGAAAACTTGTATAAACTAAAAACTGCAAATGGCTACGAAGGGGTCCAGGGTAAGTATTAATCGTTAGCATAAGGCTAGCTTTGTTGCTGTTCCTGTTTAGCCGGGAGCGATCGTCGCAGATGAATCTGCTCGTGCGCATGCATGTGATCGCGGCGTGCGAAAGTTTTGCCGCAGACGCTGCAGGCATGCGGAGCACCCCCGGTGTGCAAGTACATGTGCCGTACCAGATCCATTCGGTAGAAGAACTGTTTCGGGCAGACGACACACTTGTACGGCTTATCCTTTGCCTGATGACGCTCGAAGTGACGCTCGAGTAGTACCGGATCGGCGAATCGCTTGCCGCACTTCACACAACCATGTGGTTTTTCACCCGAGTGTTTGCTCAAATTGTGCTGCGTTAGACCTACGGGCCGGACAAAGGATTTATCACACTCTTCGCAGCGCAATCCTGAGGCACCACCGATTCCAGTCACCTTTCGTGATTTTCGTTTGGCTTTGATCACTGGCGATGGAATCTCGATGGGCTGCAGCAGAATTGCGTCAACCGAATGGGCAGGATGCTGAACGATTGATGCTTTCAGTTCTAAAGGCTGTACGGGATTAGTGGTCGTAATAGGAGTCGGCTGAGAGGTGTAGTCGCACGGTGATAGTGGTGGTGTAGTGGCGGCCGTTAGCAAGTAACGCTCGTAAAGTGCTGGTTTTTCTTCCGTTTTCTTTACAATGGGCTCCACCGCCAGCTGGCCAATGTCGTCGGATGAATAATCCGTCAGTTGGTGTGCCGAGTTCGTTATGGGAAGCATTTTGAAATCGTATTTTATGTCTTCAAGTTCTGGCGCAGAAACGATCACCGATTGACGCTGAGCTGGTGGTGCGTCTGAAGTTGTTGCTAGGTTTAGCTGTGCTGCCCCTGTTGCTAATGGCTGTGGGGCATCCGCGTATCCGTGGCCAATCGAGTACGAATAATAATTGTTCGAGGCATAGTCATTCTGAGCGCGATAATACCCACTAACGGGAACGGATGCGGTTTGGGGAAACGGCGAATACACATCGTAGTTGACGTTGTACATTTGTGGAGCCCACTCGCCACTACTAGACGTCGATGATGGTGTGCTTGGCTGGCTTTGGCCATAAGAAAGCGTTGCGAAGCTGCTTGCGTCTGGCGGCGGCGTCATCGTCGGTATCCAGCCGGTTTCCGCTTGGTTCGGGGTTAGATGGTATTCTCGTGATCCGTGATAGTAGACCCACGACGGATCGCCTTCGTAGTAGCTCTTCATTGTGCCAAAGCTACTGGTTTGATCCATTTATGAACACTTTTATTCTCACACTCTGCGCTGCGTGCAACGGTATACTTATTTTCTTCGCTTTAACCGGAAATTTTGTCGAGCAGTTTTAAGAGCCTCCACGATTTTGGAGCCAACGGCAGTGTTGCCAGCTTAATCAAGTACAGTGATGGACGAATTTGAGCGTCGCCGGTCGGTTGAATGAATCTTGAAGAAGCAAATTCCTTGCTCCACCACGCCATGTGACCGTAATTTCATTCTTCGCGAAAAAGGGACGATTTTCGGAATGGAACGAGCTCCATCAGCGCACCAGTTGCATCGCGTGTCAACCCTATGCGCTATGCAGCCGATTGGCGACGGCGGGACAGGAAGGACCTTCTGCATAGTAGCATTGACCCCTTCGCCGAATTGCACCCGTTTGCGCGTGCACCGGTCTGATGGCGGAGACGAAAATGAGCCGCCGTCTGGGGCTGGCCGGGTTATTTTAAAACTCCACGTTCCGCCGGCACGATTCCGGGAGCTACGACAAAACAATTTATTCGCTTGTGTATACCTTTAAATAGCGGCGGTCCACGGTACAGCTATTGCTTGGAATTGCACCCATTCTCACATCCGGTACGAGCACGTGAATACACAGGATAAAAATACTTCTCAATGTCACCGTGGTAGAACCGTGCAGTCCCGGCCACCACACGTTGGAGCATAATTGGAATGATTTGTCACCTGATTGAATTGATTTCTTTTGCTTCTCCCCTTTCCACAGTCAAGACAGTCGCGAGTCGTCCTCATCGAATTGGGACCTATCGAGTCAGTGCGATAGTTACAGCTGCTGCTACCAGCGCTTCAGGATGGGCGCAGGAACGTTTGCAACCAACTTGGGCAGCCCCGGACCGGGGCTGCTTCGAAGGCGCTACTCCGTCCCAGAGATCATCATGCGCAAGTAAGTCGTTAAAAACCGTTGGACTGTTTATGGATGCAGCGGCTCACTCGAAGGGAGTTTTATTGACGCCATGTATACAACGACACTATTTCGTCACGGAATGGCCGTTATTCCAGTGCGAAATGCATATCGTTATGCGACGTGTATTCGCACTTTTTGTTCTCTCGCTTTCCTCGACAGGATCTGTCCTGCTGCCCAGCAATACCACGCTCAGTGTCATTGTTACGATGGGAGGAGATGTTAAATTACCGTTCACGGTACCGTTGGTAGCCCTTCGAACGTAGACGTGAATCCTGGGAGGTGGTTTTGGTATTATTGACGGGATCGTCCCACAGAATCGAAAAAAAACATAAAGTATCTATTGTTTAAACATCCAGTTCGATATGGCCATTCCAATGGACCTAGTTTTTCCCCCTTTTCGGGTTTTAGGGGGAGGGTATGTTTTCGCGTGGTGCGAACGGTGTAACGCATGGTATGTCTACCCACACCCCATCGACCATTGGCACGGGTAGTGTTTTTCGCTCCTCGTCTAAGGCACACGGCGTCGTCAACGGTCACGTAATCGGTACAAACGGTTGTAAATCTCGACAAACCGTCTCGCAGCTAGACGAAATCCATTCAGGATTGCTTGAGATAGCCAGCTGCAATTGTCTGTGGCTACGAGGGATGTGCTACGCCTGCTCTGCCCGGATTTTTAAGGCGATAGCATGTGTAGCAGCATCAACTCTCAGTAACCGTTGACCAGGACGCTCGGCCATTCAATCATACCATTTTCGCCTGTATCACACTCGGTGTTGTTATGTGTTTTAGAGATCAAAAGTTATTAAACGCCAATTCTGAAATGTTACCCCCTGAGAGCGATTCGTGGCCAAGGAAAGTTTCTGCCCGATAGGATTTACATTGGAGAACTCATTTGATTCCCTCCCACCCCTTTTGGAGCTAATTTGCTCAGCTCAGCACGCAGCGGGAGCACGAAACCCATGGTTAAGGTCAAGGATAGCCACTAACATTAAATTCGCAAAACCATCCATTAGTTTCTTTATCTGCAATCGGCGCACGCTGGAAAGGATGGTCTGAAGTGGATTAAAATGATGAAAATTATTGTTTTGTACACATTCCTCACATATTCCAGACACTTGCGCAATCAAATTAATACTTCACTTTGGCAGTTTGTAGCAACAATTACTTGAGGTATGATTACAATTTTGGCTTCCACGTATAACTGCAATCCATTCATCCCATAACTGGTTCTTTGGATTGTCGCATTCAAATTTGTCTGTTGCAATCCACCATTTTACAATCTAAAAAAGGTTAGATAGAATCAATTTTGATTGTAAACTGTCGTAATTGTTTTTCACGGAACTATTACCAGAACTACTGCTACTAAAACGGAGTGTCCAGGGAATAGCGTCGGCAAAAATGACGAAATACTAGCTAAGTCTCTTGCAAAAGACTACTTTTTTTGGATCTACCTATACGCGTCCCAATGTGTCAGGCCAAATATCGGTAGCTACATGGTTAGTCAGCAACGAGAACGAAATGCTGTTGCGAACCAAACCGCCCGGTGGCCAGCATCGTGGGAAATCTAAGTCGGATTCGTCCGGTTCGCCAAACAGAATCCCTCGCTACCTCCATTCCGTTCACCACCTAAAACAACCTCATACGATTAGTCCAAGGCAAACATCTACCAATTTCATCCAGCCAAATCTAAATGCTACCGACGGAAGGACTCGCTGGCCGGCTGACGCGCTGACGTCACCTCACACAGACAGGACCTGTGGTCGAGGGTTGATGGCTAGTGAAAATCAATATTCTCTCCCTTTCGGAGCCAACCGAAGGGAAGGGTTCTCGGAGGTACGTACGTATGTACGAAGGAAAGGATAATGCCAGACATTGAACCACCACGAAGGTGTTACTGCTTTCGTCCGCTTTTGCTACACTGTTGTGCAAGCTTTGTGATTACCATCCGATGAAACGAACGATCCACCGACCGACCGACCGACCGAACCTTTGCTGTGACCGACGACGAGTACTGTTCAAGTGGAGAAGAACTTTCGTTGGCGTCGAGCAAGTCGTTTAATTTATGGATATCGGTATCGGCACCACAAGCGGTGGGCATTCGCGGAGGCTCGTCAGCTGTGTATCGACAGGTGATTCAATCATCGATATCCCCGAGCTACGTTTGAGGGTGGGAGTCTATGGTAATGACTTGACTGGCCGTGGCTTTCCCTTTTTCGAAGGATACAAGGTCATTATTCCGCGTTGATCCGTTGAGCTGCCACAAGGTCAGATAGGTAGCCAGTACTTTGAATTCCGCTGGCATCTCGAGCGTGTGTGATGTAGCCGTATATGTAACATTGAAATATTCATCCAAAGTATGCTACTATTTTGGATCAATAAAAAGGCGAAATATTGTACTACTTGAGGATCAACTATTTCCATTAGAATTCTGTTGGAATACGAGCAGTACCGGGTGCTACACCTCGTTAATACCTCTCGTGTTGGAAGAGAGTCGCAAGTACCAGCCCATCGCACAGGTCCTTCAAACTTCCCAGGGCAAAACAAAGTCGCAATAAGGGGTGGAATCGTGCCGCTTATGTGCGGCGCGAGGTCAATCCCACGAATTCGCACGAATCCGCACGACCGAACGACCTTTAGCCTAATTTTGGCCACCAAATTGGCTGCTGGTGGTCCAACCACTAGCAGCCAGTGAAATCAAGGAAAGTTGATTAGCCGAATGACGGGCGACGAAGCCAGCAAGAAGGGAATGTCCGCCCGTTTTTATCGATCCAACGAAGCCCCTACACATTGGTCACTCTGGTGACCAGTATGGCGACAGCGTGTAGAGGGGGAAATGTATGGTCCGAATGAACCACGTTTGACCACGACCACGACGAATTCGGGACTGTTGTCGTACGCACGCAACACAATGCTTGTCCCTCCCGATGGGATATCCTTTCCACACAACGTATTACAACGCAACTTCTTTTTTTACAGGATCAATGGATGAAGAAGTTCCCCTGGAATGAGACGATAAAATACGTGAAACTACGACGAGTCTTGTGTTTAACTGTTGTTGTTTTGTTTCCTCTTTGTAGGCATACCCTTGCCCAGCAAAAGACCAGCGATGAAACGTTGCTCCTGCACGACACCAATCACAACGTGATCGATGTCGTGAACAAGAACGTGCTGGCAGGCGGTCTAAGGCTGAGCCGACCGTACGGTAGCCCCGGGATAGGCAGTCCCGGCTCCAAGCCCCGGCTGATCACCGGTGGCTCTACACCCATGACACCGCACCGGAAGTCACTGGCCCTGCGCCGTACGGCGACGGGTGCGATGACGGTGAGCCGCACCGAACCGGGCACACGAAGCAGCAGCGTCGAGAGTGGCATCGGTGTGGTCACCACCAACGGTGAATGGGGCTCACCGTGCTCACCACCAACGACGCAGGCCAACGGTTTGGAGACGAAGAGGGCGATGCTGATTGCAACCGGAGGTTCGGACCCCAACTTGGTCGCTTCGCTGCGCAAGCAGCAGAAGCAACTGTTCCAGTGTGGGTCCGGGGGTGTTGCCATCACTGGAATGGGTCCTTGCAGTCCCCTCTGCAATGGTATTGGGTCGAGCCGGGCACTAGCTGCCGGCACCGGAGGTAGTTTGCGATGTATCAACAACAACAACATTAACAACTCTCTTAGTGGTAGTAGCTCTAGTATCAACGGAGTTGGTGCTGGCCTTGCCGGAGGACCTGCTGTCGCCGCCGCTGCTGGTGGTGTTGGTGGTGGTATTGGTTGTGGTCATGGTGGTGGTGGTGGGGCCATCCATGTGGGCATGGCACTTCGTGATGGCGACTATTCGATGCGAAAGACGACGCTACTGCGACGCATGTGGAGCCGAGAGTTGCGTCGATCGGAGCGCTCCGGTAGCTGGTCACCGCCGGCGCGTCGGCCACCGCGCCGTATCTACAGCATCGAAAGCATAGCACCGCCCGCAAGCGAAGGTCACCGTGCGATGATGGGCAGCGACGGTACCGCTAGCCGACCGTCCAGCAGTGGTAGTAGCTGTAGCAGCAATAGCAGCACCAGCGTCGCCGCCAGAGAGTGCGCAACGACCACGACGGCCACGACGGCGACTACACCCGGCACGGCTGGCTCGTGTCTGGAGTGTGCCAAGCTCGAGCGTCAGTATCTCGGTGGCTTCGCTGCGGACCAGAGCAGCTCGTCGTCGGTACAGCAGCGATACGCGAACGATACGTTGTGCTTCGACGGGGAGCACCGGGCCGGAAAGGGAAACGGAAGTAGCAACGGTGAGCAGGCAACGGTACGAAGGGTGCCAGCGACCGATCCGACAACGGTCGATGACCGGTTGCACCAGCGCCGGATGTGTTCCTCGCAACCCGCTGACCTTGGCGCAAGGGACGTAGTGGTTCCGAATCCGCAACAATCGCCCTCAACATCACCGGTGCATACAGTTGCTGGTGCTACTGCTACTACTGCTGCTGTTGCTGCTGCTGCACCGCCACCAGCGACCGGCAGTAGTACAACGACCACTAGTGTACTAGTCGAGTTCGAGGGTGACGGTGGTGACGACGTGGACGAGCTATCGGTCAGCAGTTCCATCTCATCCGTTGCCTCTCAATCGTACCGTGTCACCTCATCCCGGGTGCTCGATAACGAGAGTGAGCTGAGTGAGTTTCTACAACAGGAACGGCTTGCCACCGGTGATGGCGAACCCGTAGTGGCAGCAGTGGACCCCCAATCAACGGTGACAACGGTAGCAAATGATGGCGCTGGAGTTGAGGCTTGGTCGACGAGTGGCGCGACTGTTGGGCACGGTACTCGTCTCGGCCCTGGTCATACTGGTGCTAGCGATCATCCTCGAGAACGTGCTCCGGCTGATGGTGGCTCTGCAGGAGCGCCAGCTGGAAGAGCAGCAGATCCGGCAGCAGCCATCCAACGATCAGAACCTTCCAACCAATCCAACGGGGGTACAACGAATGTAGAAACGGAGTGTGAGGACGTGCACCGAACCGCTAGTGACGTCGACGACCACGACGACGAAGAGGACGATAGTAGCGTTGCGCTCAGTGCCCTATCGGAGGACTCGGACAGCGAAAGTGCGGCCAGTAGTGCCAGTGGCAGTGTTGATCAGGCTCGTGACACCACGGAGCAGCCCAGTGAGGTACCGTTGGTGAAGAAGGCCGAGGCCGGTGGTAAGCTCGACGAGTACATCTCTCACCTACTGCAGGACAATTTGAACAATCACAACGAGGTGAAGGAAGTGGTACCACCGACGGATACTGTACGCGGTGATAAGGAAGTAATAGCCGATCGGCAGAACAATAATAACAACGGGAACAGTAACAGTAACGCTAACGCTAACGGTGACGGTGGTCTCAGTGAATCGCGTGGACCTTCACGGGCACCCTCGGCCTCGACGATGAAGCAAAAGCTTACCGGGAAGTACATTGGTGGTGGTGGCGGTGTGGTTTGTAATTCTCCTCCGACGGACAAACGGAAGAGCTGCTCGCCAAGCCTCGCGGTCGATGAGGATGGTCACGATCGGCCGGATGGTGATGGAGTGGACAAAGAGAACGAAGAGGATGCCGTTAATAATAACAGCAACAGCCGGCGTGAATCAAAGGGTGGAAAGGGTGAGGAAGTGGGCGATGAGCGGCATCGATCGCGCCATCGACAGAAGGATTTGCTGGCGGATCTGCAGCAGCAGCAGCAACAGCAGGACACGAGGCATCCGAGTGGCAAGAAAAATCGCACGAAACCGGGCAACGGGTTCTATCTGGTGCAACCGCGGAAGGATGGTGTAACGGGAAGGGAAGGTAGTATGGCAGCACAGTTCGATCTGAACGGCAAGTACTACTTCCCCTCGTATGGTCTGGAGACGGATCCGTCCGACAACACGGACGTTGCGTCGGAACCGGAGGCCACGGTTCTTAGTAAGGTCGGGACGGGTTCGACGTATGGTGGCGAATCGACGACCGGCCTGGCAAGATCCGTGGTCGTACCCCGGTTCTCCGCAATGCCCCGTACCGAATCGATGGAAGTGCAACCGTCCTCGAACACTTCGGCCGAAGATGAGTACGATGATCCGCGCAGTGGAAATCGCAGTCGACCGCGGGATGGTGAGGTGTCCGATTCCGACGATAGTCTCGTCGATAGCCTGGATGGTTTTGAGGGTGTCTCGATGACCAAGGTGGCACCCGTGGGGGCTACCCGAGGAAAGCGCAGCAAGGACAGTAAGGCGATCGCGGCGGAACGAACGACGACGGACACGGCGACGGCGAGTTCCGTGGATAAATCACCACGGCACGAGAAGGGTGAGGCATTCTTTGTGCCGATCCAGGACAGTGCCCGGTTGAAGTTGATCGACGAACGGGTCATTGTGGCCGATACGATGCCACTGAAGATTAAGGAACGGCTCAACAATCGTCGGCGATTGATGAAGTGGAAGCAGGAGCAGGAGAATCTGAAGAAGCAGCGCAAAATGAAGCGTATGATCGAGCAGAAGCGATTCTACGGTGAACCGGCGATCCAGGTGATCAGTACGATCGATAAGTCAATCAGCCGTAAAGAGTTCATTCCACCGGAGATCAAGAAGACGGTATTTGGTGCGCGAGGAGCCGAAGCTGCCGGTAGCGCGGGACCTACACCGTTCCGAGCGATGAAACCGAAGAAACGCACCACCGAGGGTGCCGCACTGCGAACCGAGCTGGGTATGCTGGAATCGTACAAGATCGATGGAAAGGGTAACATGCAAATCCAGACACCGTCCACTGCTACTACGGAGCGTGGAGCAGCTGCTGGCAACGGTGCGGGTGCGGGAGCGGCCAGTGGACGAAAGCCGAAAGAATCACAAGCCAAGAGCCCGTGGGGTGGAACAGCCGAACGGCGTCAGGCTACTAAACCGACCACTGGCCACAGTAGCAGTGGTGCACCGACTACGGCATCCTCGACACTTCCCTCAACGAGAGGCCGAACGACCGGCGGTAGTGGAAGGACACCGGCGGCCGATAAGGTACGCCGCAAGCAGGTACTGAAGGATGTGCAGCAGATGACGCTGTACCCCCAGGCTGACCTTACGCCCGATATTGAGGGTGGTCCTCGGCGGATGTACCAGAAGACGGAAATCCAGGAAGGTGATAAACACATTGAAATCCTCGAGATCGTTGAGTGTGCCGATAGTGCACCGCGCAGCGTAGGTCGTAGCTCCAGTCGACCCTCCGCCGTACGGGTGCGAAGTGCTGGCCATGGGGGTCGACATGGTGGAAGCGGTGGAAGCAAATCGAACCGCTCCCGGATACCGGTGCCGGTGTACCGGTTCGGGCAGTATCGCCGCAGCAATCATTCACGCGAAGGTAGCCCACTATCGGGCATGAATCCAAAGATCGACCGGATGATCGCCGATCTGCTGCTGCAGGCACTCTCCAATCCGGACGAGGGTGGGGTGAAGTTTGTGAAAACTCCGGAAAATCTGCGCGACACAAGCAAATCCTCGAAACGATCGTCGACGGCCACCGGCAGTGGTTCATCGAAGAAGGAAAAGAAGAGTTCCGGTACTGGCGGAGGAAGCACTAGTACTACTACTACTGGCGGTAGTAGCAGTAACACATTGTCCACTCCACGCCGTACAGCCAGCGGCAAGTACACGCAAAAGTTTGAAGTAATTCCCGAGGAACGGTCGAGCGTTTCGATCGATTCGTCGACCGAGGAACTGTCGTCCTCGTTGGCGCGCAAGAAAGCCCACCACGCCTCACCGCGCCGTGTCAGTTTCGACGAGAACCACCAGATTCTGAACGTTGACGAGCTGCTAGATTCGGCTAAAACGAGTGCCGGAACGAGCCCACTAGCGAGCGCCGGAACGACGCCGGTGCATACCGGTGGAAAACTGGCTGTACCGAGTCCTTCGAAGCAATCGGCATCGCCGAAGCTACAGTCACCGGTCGCTTCGCCCCGTAAGGTGGCCACGTCACCCGCCAAGAGTCCCCACAAAGTGGCGCCCCGCAAGGGCACTGGAGCCGTGACCACAACCGGTGGCAACAACAACCAAAACAACACCACCACCAGCCGCGGCAAGGCAGCGATCCAGAGCGACGTCATCGAGGAGCGGGGATGGATTGGGTTCAGCACCCAGCACGAGGATATGGCCACCCCGGTCAATGGGCACGACGATGAAGGTATTTATCTGATGCTGTTTTTACTCTTCTCTCGCCGAGGGCAACACACACTCGTCTGCACGACCCATGTACACACACCATGCGATGATATGTCTCGTTTTCATTTTTAAGTGTGTTTAATGTGCATTTGCTGTTGATCCTAAACTCCTTTTTCTAAGCCGCATATGCACGTAGTAGGACTATTTGTTCCTGTAATTGTGCTTGTTGCAGTGTGTTTAGTGTCACGTAGTCACTGTTAGAACCGCCGTGAATTGTATGATTTGGTTTAGTCTTTATATTTATTTTTTTTATGTCGAAATCGTGTTAGCAAACTTAGCTTAATCGGTAGACTAAGGTTCAACTAGGAGGTTCAACTAGGACCTTAGTTGTAAACCATTCTGCTGTTGTACTGTTCTTGCTCTTAGTTACGCAGATTAAAAAGAGAAGGCCAAGGCCGTGGATTCTTATGAAAAATATTGCGTGTTAAACGCAGCACTCATGTAAATCCAAGTAAGCAGAAGAGCGAAAATATTGGCCACCGAAGATGAATAATGCCGTTCTCATACAACAAGAGACCACAATACTACTACAGCCTAAGGCGCAGTTTCTGCCAAAAAAAGGTCAAACGAGGATAATTATGTATAATTTCACCTCCAAAATGAAGCGATTAATGTGCCATTACTCTCCACAATAATATCTCGGGTATCACTACTGGAGGTCGGTCAGATAGAGCGTAGTATTTCTCTAGTACTTTGCGTCCTTGCTAGCTCATACGCCGTTCCTAAACAACCGTGAACTGTGCAAGGTAGCGTTCTTTGTATCAGCAGCCGCAACATATTCTGGTGACAAATGCGCGAGGACAGACCCTTTGTGGCACGCAATCGTCCCATTTGTTGTCGCTACCAACTGCCATGGTATCAGTAGCTGTCCGGAATGGGTACCCTTGGACGTGGCGCACACCTTGGCAAGCGGTTACTCGCTTTACAATTCGCTTCTTAATAACTAATGCAAACGATACGATGGTGCGAGTTTCAGACAGTTTTCCTTTCTGGGTGGTTTTTGACCGATACGCCCATTAGGTCAATGGAGAAAAATGAGAGAAACAAAAACCACTGCCACTGGTTTGCATTATCAACATTGCAGTTTATGAATAGTTTGGTTGCTCTTTGTTTGGAAAATACTATTTGGTGCCAACTTGCTCGGGAGTAAGCTTATATTCCCTGTTACAGTTTTCACTCCGTAAGGTTCCGTTTGCGGGTCCTCCTTTGTGCGGCAAACACACAGATCTTCGTTTGGGTGGTTTGTGGCTTCCCGATTTGGGCCACAAACCCCCGCGCAGCGTATCCTTGACACCGAATGTAGTCCTTCCCTTTCTGCCAGGAGCCAGGGTGGAAATGGAATGGAAGTCGAAGAATGAAAGAACCACTGGGTAGCGGAAATATCCCTTCCAAAGTGCCTCATGCCGCGCCGGTGCGCCCATTAGCCGGTTCGGTTTGCCCGATCGGCGCCTCGTACCCTTGCGTACCCGAACCTCATTAAGAGATGGGTGGGAAACGGCAAGTTTTCTAGTTGATTCCGGACCGGCGAAGAATCACACCAAGTGGCGACGGCGATGGC
>NC_064874.1:21227091-21262091 GCF_943734745.1 Anopheles darlingi | reverse complement strand
GTTGCTTTCATTCTGAGCCTCTTAGTTAGCGACTATTCGAAACTTACGGACACACAACAGTGGACTAAGGAAAACCAAAATAAATCGAACGGGCCCGGAGCAACGCGAGTGGTGGCAACGGAGGATGGTTCGGGGATTGGAAGCTGCCCGTATCTTGCTAGCTGGCGCTTTCCTCGCTAAATGAGGAGCGGCAGAGCGGGGACCGATATTCCAGTTCGAGGTTTGCCTTTCTACGCTGCAGTATGAGGCCCTTCAAATAGCCAGAAGTTGCGCCACCACGGACTAGTGAACTCGTCGCGGTTGCCGTGCACCATGAGATGCAGATCGGTCAGCTGGTGGCACACGGTTAAGCACACTAGCGGCCACGGGCACTGCACTGGACAGTCGTTTTGTTGGGGGAGATATAAGAAAGGAAGAGTTGCTCCCTACCAACTTGGATCCATGAGATTTCGCTGGGTTTTCGCGCACGATTTTTATTTACGAATTTGGTCCACTTCACTTCATCTTTGTATTTTTAGTATCTTCTATTTCGTAATTTTCCCCCCAATCAAGCACCATACATAACAGCCACAGTGAGTCTGTTAAAAGACTTGTTGGCTCATTATGTGACCATTTCAAATCCCCGGCTATATGACCTATACCTGACCAGGCTGTGTAGAGTTCCGCGGAACTTTGAGTTCGAGCCGACAAAAACGAGACCCGGGAATAAAATATCGGTAAAGTTTATTAAAGAAATATCTTTTACTGTTCGGCACTGATGTACTTTTCTACATGCACTGCGTAGCTTTTCCGGAACCGCGAAAGAATGGTGTGTGCTTGGTGAAGTTCTAGCTCGCAGGATTCGCAAATCGCCTGAGATTTCTTGCCGTCTCTGGAAATCTGGAAAGAATGCACTCGAATTATGCATAAAGAATGCTCCTATCGTCTTCACCCGAACTTACCTTCAAGCGTGTGCAGTTTTGAAACATTTCCCGCAAAGAGGCATTTTCTTCGACGCACAGATTCTTCAAATTCGGCTTTTTTAGCCGGCAAATCCTACAAAGTGCAGCCGCTGGCTCAGCCATTCCACTGTTGACATCCCTTTGTTGTGGAAGTTAGCGCAAAGAGGAACCGGAGATTATTGAAGAAATTCATACCCCCGGAGGATGGAGAAAATTTACAAACCAAAAACGGAGAAGGTGATTGCCGTTTGGGAAGCGTTGGCCGAGTACCAGGCAGTGTTGAAACCGGATGGACTATCCCGGGTTATAGATTCAAACGCGGATATCATGGAAGCACTCGGCTTTCCGGTGAACAACAACGGACGGTTTGATATGCTGATGCAGTCGATCGACGTGGGACAGCTGCATTCCGACAAGGACGTACAAGTGGCTCCTTTCCATCCTTCGGCAATTAAATATTGCCCAGATCCGTTGGCCGCACCCATTCCTGAGAAGGCCATGAAATTCAAATGCGTTCAGAACGCGGTCGAGATGCACAAGGGCAAAATGAAACGGAACGTGGAGGCCAGATTGCGGTATAACAAACACCGGTACACGCGCAAGGAAGTAAGTGCGGCATCGCACGATTTGACGCCCTACCAGGAGATGCTGCTGGTGCTTCGCTTCTATGAACCGTTCAAATATAAGATGGGCCTCAGAGTTGGCCATCCAAAGTTCAGCCACGAGGTGTACGTATTGAGCTCACAGTTTCTGACCGAGCTCAAGGACTGCAGCTTCTGCACCTCAGATGCTGGACCATTTTATGAGATGAGTGAAAACCGTTCGGCCTGGAGTTTTCCACGGGTTGTCAACGAGGAAACTCCCAAACCAGGGTTTTTCTTCATACACGACACGTTCTACAACGATTTGCGCCACGACTCGCATCATGATTACTCGGAGGTGATTCTGAAATGGGCTGAACGACAAAACAAAATCGGCGAACTTCGTAAGGCGCGAATGGAGGAAACACGCTTTGGAGATTTGCGGTTTCGTATCGGTTACCCACAGGTAGATTAACGCTGTTCTCTTTACTTGATGCACAAGGTAATACTGATGTTGCTTTCTTTCTAGCTTTATCAACACCAAGGGAACTGTGAGCATCTGTTCGTGGTGTCGGATTGCCGATTGTTAATGCCTTCCGATGTGCTGCAAAGGTCACAGTACCCACTGCTCAATTCGTACTCGATTCATCGTCAAATGCAGTGCAACATCTGCTCGCTGAGTGAGGTGCAGTTCGTCGTTCGGAACAGTAACCGGCAGATATTTGATCCGGTGTACCTATGCCTGACGTGTCTCGAGAGCTACCATTACAAGGACGGGGAAAAGATAGGCGAGTTCGAACTGTATCCGTACATACAGTCGAGATATATATTGAAGGAATAATACTAGCTTCAGACCTGTAGAAAATAAACGACTCCAAATGATCTCTTACGAAAGAAGGTTAATGTTTATTTCGAATATCGCCACCAGAACAACATTTTGCTTTGCCGGGTCTCTACTTGTGCTTCTCGAGCTGTGCCCGGAGCTGCTGATTGAAATCGTCCTCGACATTATCGTCATCCCAGTTGTCTTCCCATACGCTCAGTTCCTCTTCATCCTCTTTGTTGGCCACCCAGTCTGTGAAACAAGAACAATCGTTAACTGCCGCCGCCATTCTTAAGTGGTTCTGGAGATTCTCGTTTTACCTTCTGCAGGGAACTCCTCAAACTCGTCGTCTTCCTCGAGCAGGCCAAGGTCCAGCTTTGGTTTTTCCTTGCTTTCCTTATCCGACATCTTTTCCGGGATACAATTAGCGTGTTAAACAACGAAAATGTAGGGAAATGCGTGCGTGATTCGAGGAAAAATCGCGATCCCGGAAAATGTTTACGACGAAAACAAATTTTCGAATGTCATTGCGATTTGACAGTTGACCCCCTGAACACACCAGAAATATAAGTAAAATAGAGGTCGCATTTAAACCGCATATAACCCGCATATCGAATAGGAAAACTCAAGACGTTCCTAAAGGGTGCCTGAATTTTTGCCAGATTTTTTGAGGGAAGCAACTTTATCAATACTGCAAATACTATAAATCCATCATTAAAGCTTATTGGCACATCATTGAATAGCATACAATACAAGCATCGTTTCGTGTTGATCGAGTTTAGTTTATCGTTTATCGATAGTCGATTATTTTAGTACCAAAAACGCTTCAGCGCCCTCTTTTGAGCGTGAAAATTTCGTGGAAAACATCCTTGAAGGATATTGGAAATATCCTTTAAGCTGAACTGTGAATAGTCCGTGAATAGAGAAACGGTGCACGGATTTATTTTAGGTGACTTTTTGAACATACTTTACATGACTCATTGCACGCTTCTTACCGTTTTTTACACTAAAAAATTACGTTATCCTTCGACGCATTCCAGCAAACATTTAACAGGTTTAAATTATTTGCGGTTAGCATTAGGATTCACAGCTCGTTGACCGTAGAGGACGAAGCTCTAAGTAGAATAATTAAATCCCGTAATTAATGGTTAAATCGTTTAATGAAACGATAGTTGATTGCATTTTTACGTTACCGTTGTAACATATTAATTGCCTGTCCTGACCCAGCAAACTCCGTATAAGCATTCATATTTTCCCGATACCCTTTGCTTTATTTTCGGTGTTCGTATTCCTTCTGTGCAAATCTATTTTTGCGATCCAACGAACAGTTCTGAGGTTTTTGCTGTGACGCCTACCTAAAGTTCGCTACGTTGGGATAATCACAGCGATTTCCGCACCGGAAAACAACTTTTCGCCAACTCAATTTAACGTGCTACGGAACGGCGCACCCAATCGCAACCCACAATCCACCAAACGTTGGCAATTGGCCGGTTCGGCGGATGATTGAAGCATAAAAACTCATTTCCGAAAAATGAGCAACCATTCATTCACGGGAACCGGACGGACTCCAGCGCCCAAGGGTTACGGAGGCGGGCATCAGGTCAGCATTAATTGTTTTATGCTTCTCAATAAAAGTTTACGAGCAAACTCTGGCCTCGTTTTTCGACCGGCCAACGTTCGCTTCTCCAGAGGTTCGCTAGCGAGTGTCGCGGAGTCTTGAGGATACACGGCGAGTGCCTCAGCAGAAACAGGACGCCAGGAGCAGACAGGTGTTGCTGGAGTTTTTTCCCACATCGACACAACACATGGTATGATGCACTTCTTTTCAAATTACAGCCTCACTACATATCGTCCGAAGGTCTTATGTTGAACGGATTCATGAAAAGTTTTCTAGCTTCGTGCCTCGAGCAGCTGTAATAGCTAGGTACAAATTGGATAATTATATAGTGAGTAGTTAAATAGTTAGCCCGAACAAGCCCGCCTCTTCCAATCAAATGTGGCTCCCGCAATTCATTCGTACGGATTGAGGTCTTTAGGAGTAATGAGACCAAGGTGTTCAACGTTCAAGGCTGAGGTGTTCAAAAGGAGGCTGATTGAAGGCAGAAACAAACGGACGGAGCAAACGGAGTATTCCATCGATTTTTGTTTTAAAATTTTTAAACAACTCAGCGTGCAGTGTTCTGTATATATTTTTTTTTGATAATGTGCAAACAGACTGTAGATTTATTTCGTTTCATGCGATTAGCTTATCTCTCCGTGTTTCTTTTGCGTTTACAAACGGCACCCAGAAGTGGCAAAGCTATTTGCAAAGCGTGTTAAATCACCACGATAAAGCCTCCATAAATCTCGATTGAATGAATGAAAAAGCTGTTAGAATGTGGTTTGGGGCCTCTCGGGTTTGCTTTTGTTTGCGCTGTCATGGTTAATCGCATGCGGCAAGCAAAATAGAAACATTCACACGAATTGCTGAAACGTGCCAATGTTATCGCCACATGGGCTCCATTTTGATTCAATTACACTCTAGCCAAACAAGAGCCGCCGCACATTTATAACAGTTAAACAGTTTGCACCCCCAAAAAGCGGTAGAAGCGGGTACAGCCTCCAGTCGCGTTCACTAGCCGCGGACTGTGGTGAATAAGTGAAGAGCGAACCATTTTCGGACTAGACACTGAGCATCCGGGCTACACGAAACATAAAATTATAATTCAAACGCGTACGTCCGGCGTTCGCGATTCGGTTCGGTTCGGGTATTTGTGTGTGATTATAAAATATACACAAACTGGCGTGTGTTTAATGCACTCCGGTACCGTTCTGTTCGATGTGTACGTCACGGACAATGTTTTGTCCAAATTTCTTCCTTTTCCTGCCGAACTGTCGATCATCGAAAAGTTTCACCAATGAGCTGCCGAACAAGCAGTGCATTGCAGAAAATGCCGCTTTGAAGCATAAAGAACAACGAACGTAATGAAAAAAGGGTATATGTCCTGGCGTACGGTTAAATGTTAAACATCAATCATAAACTACGGTACCCATAACACTGCATCTCTGTGAGCCGCACGCTCGTAAGGATCATCTTGGAGTGGGACCGGGACCGGTGCGCCATGAATTATGAAGAACGTGAAAAGTAGAAAATCATGTTCTAAAATGGAGCCCTCGGAATACCGAACCGCAAAGTGCGCCCTGCTCACCAGGGACCCGCTCCGGGCCTTGTGGCCACCGTGTATCCGAAAGGTGCAAAACATGCAATTTTGTTTAATTTGCGCCCCATCCGGCCACGCAGATCGATCGCGCATGGTCTCATGAATGGAAGATTTTCTTCTGACAGCTGCCAGGCGCCTCCACCAGCGACGAGGCATGCTGCGACCATCAACATTTGCGCGCGATATCCGTAATCATTCCCATTCTCAGTGCTACTATTTTGGTGTGTCCTTGTGTGGTTTGTAGTATCCAAATACGGATTGGGAGGAAGTTTTAATAAGATAAGTGGCGGCAAATTAAAAGTTTGCTACCCGGGCCCACAACGTGAGCGAGGTGCCAAGCTCGCGGTTCGATTGACTTTTATCACCAAGGATAACGATCCGCTAACCTGGTTGTGGTGATTGTGGAATGGTTTCGTTTCCCCTTTTCTCATCAATCCGCTCTTTACTACACACATGTGTGTGAGTGTGTGAGTGTGTATGCGTGTGGGTGGTCTACAGTTGACCGGATTGACGAATAACTTTCTGCGGTCACTATACGCGACACGGGGCTCGGTGCAGTCGGTTCACAGCGTAACCTCAACGTGATTCATTAAACTGTGTTTTGCTTCAATTGACCGCAGCAACTGTGCGGACCGGGCTACCGATGCGCCGGGACCACAAAATAAGGTGGTTCGATTAAAATAATTCACCCCCGGGAAAGGCTCCCGGACCTGAAATGCATTAATACTACGTGGGATTCGTGAATGCCTTGAGCTTTTTAACACACTCGGTATCTTCGTGTCATGACCAAGTGGACAAGTTGCGAGCTTCTTAAAACCCCGTCATCTTTGTTCAAGCATTACGCCAAATAGCCTTTTTCGCTGATCGCACCTTTATTCCAGTTCCGTTTTGCGGTTGTGACAACAACGCTGATAGGTTTTATGGCATCTCCCCCCCGCCGGGACGCGAGGTTGTTTACGGCGTTGTGGTTTCTTCCGGTTTCTGCTCACGGTAGTCGGATTCCGTCGAGCCATAAGTTTCAAGCGCGAGTGCGCGGCCCTCATATGAGCCACACACACGCTGCTTCCTCCCGAAAGTGTACCTATAAATGGCCGCCGTCTACCGGAGGGTCCCATGTGCTTCAATTAAGCTAAAAGGGATCGGTACCGGTACCGGGAAGGGCGATTCGTCCAGCACAGCGTCTAGTACGCGCTTTGTAGGAGGAGCACCGGAGGAGTTTCCGGTAAAAATTAGAGCCCGATTGTGGACCAGCAACGGACCAGCTTCACGTTTCAATCCGAGTGTCTGCACGAGACAGCGGGCTCAGCGGGCTTCCCAGCTCAGAAACCTGTTAAATAAATCAGGGGCCTCACAGGAGCGAGCGACCTAGGCAGGGAGATTGGGAACCCCGAAAAATGGTTTTCCATCCCGCCAAACCCGTGACATGTCTGCCTACCAGCCAGCCAGCCAGCATGCCGCCAGCAAGGCAGCCAGCCTGGTTTAGGTTCAGGTTCAGGTTTAGTCATTTGTTCACCAGAATGGCGAACCATATCCGAACGGCCATGGCTTCTGCAGTCGCGAGATGCTTGATGCCCCGTGCCATGTGTGTGTGTGTGGTTGTGGTCAAATAAATCTTATTAATTGGAAGCCGTAGGAAACCACCGTACCGTTGTGCGCCGGGCACGGGGT
Organism: Anopheles darlingi; assembly: GCF_943734745.1. NCBI lineage: Eukaryota > Metazoa > Arthropoda > Insecta > Diptera > Culicidae > Anopheles > Anopheles darlingi. The sequence continues at coordinate 21,254,878 of NC_064874.1, read as the reverse complement.
GAGTAGCGGACGGTCCAGGGTGTTGGGTAAAGCACTTCGCCTGATCAGCATCATCGAGAATACGGGTTTTTACGTTTTTAATCCCATTTAAAAGCGAATCGTAGCTCACTACCCATCCCCGTGCCCAGCCAAGGTGGTTATAGGTTGTAGGCGAAGTCACATAAAGCGCCAACCGGCCAACGCCAACCGTTCGCTCGCACAGGGTAGGAGAAGCAACAAAAAACAAACATGAGAAAAAGGGGGAAAATGCGAAAAAACCAATCCGTCCGCTAATGGCAATGGGGTGCTCAAATCAAATCACGGTCCAGGTCCACGGTCAGCACCATCAGCAACAGCAGCGTCAGGCATTGATCGAGGCTTCAGCTTCACAGCTTTCTGCTATTGTGATGTCGGCATCAACGGTTGCAGACGACGCTCGAGAGACGCTAACGGAACCGTGTATGTGTTTCTGTGAGTATATCCGTCGGATAAACATATTGTGTGTCCGACAATCTGGTAGTAGAATCTTTTGCGGGGGGCCGCGGGTCTCAAATGCAGTACGCGAAACCATTAAACCGAGAGCCAGTACCGACGACGCGAAGACGAGTATTGGATTTTGGTGATTCGATAAGCACTTTTCTGTTTCGTTGCTCCGGTTGTCCGGCTGTCGTAATTCGGTCAGCTCATCCAAAAGTCATTCCCTTTGTGTTGGTAGTACATAAAGAGTGGGTGGGTGGAATGCGCGCGTTGTCGCGTTTGATGTTTTATGCTGTTGTGGCACGAGTCTGTAACTGATGACGTGCTGCTGCTGCTGCTGCTGTTCCTGCTACTGCCAGCACGATAGAGGTAGGCTAAAGTCTAAAGTGCGCGCACTAAGTGTTAATGTACAGTGGCCTGTCACGCCTCTACCGTCTGGCGAGTGTTCTCGTTTGTCAGCAATTTGCATGTTAAAATGTTCCATTAACAGTGTACCGATTGACCATCCGACAACTTTGATGCTTGGGATCTGACACGGCGGAACAGCGGCCTGATTTGCGGCATGAATCGAACCAAAAAGGATACAAATACGCCGGACGCGCTCTGAATGCGAATCGAATTGGAGTGCTGCATGGTCTGCGGGCATGTTCTTGTGGCGAACAAGAGGTGGCGTCTGCGGCCAAGATTCTTCGACCGAGTTATCGAGAACTGCACTGCGATCACGATCAGTAAACGATGCGATGGTTCACTCGGGTGTATTGTTGGCATCACATCACGAGGACACGCTAACGACGATGCTCCGTTGTCAGCTAATTTGCTTGGTTTGGCAGTGGAATCCATGGTTGGACGAGATAAAACGACTTTTGCGATGCGAATGTGACTCCCGAAGTGAGCCCCAAGGTAAATGGTGATGGTGGCTGTGCTGTGTGGCGCCCGATACTCCGGTGTGTATTTATGTACTTGTCATTGACACGGAACATTAGCATATGGCACAGGGGAGAGAAAGAGAAGAGAGAGAGAGGTCCTCGAACGATAGAACGGCGGGCAGCCAGTGGACCATCTGGCCAACGACAATGATACGCAGCATCAAAAGCACTTTAAAGCACAACCGCTTTCACTTATCGTCTGGGAGACCACAATTTGCCGCCTTCGGAGCATACGAGTGCGACTGTCCCACTCCCGCATGCACCGCTTATCGTTTTACCTCATAACGATCACACAGACACTGACATTATATGGTATGGTATGTTTCTGCTGCCGTTGATGTTGCTTCTGGCCTCGGTCGTGATCAAACGGGCGTCGAGTCGTTTCGAATCTCCTCCTCCCCTCCTACTCGCCGGCCAATATGTGTGTCCTTCGGTTATCCTCCACGAGATGGCTAGCATCATATTCTCCAGCATATCGACCATTGGACTAACATTTCAATTTCTCGCAATTCCTGCTCCCGCTCTCGGTGTCACTGGGGTTTAAATAAATATTTGATCAGTGAGTGTGTGTGTGTGTGTGTGTGTGTGTGTGTGAGCCGCCTTAGCAGTGGGTGACAGTCTGGTACGGGGTGACACGAGTGCATGGAATGGAGAAAAATAATTACTGACTAAAAACCGAGCGACCAACGTCGCAGAACTGCAAATACTCATCGAGTGGTCGGTAGAGAAGCGGTGACATCGACAGCTTCGCAGCATCACGCGTGCTGTGTAGTGTAGATGAAGTAGATCTTCATCTGCACTGCTGGAGAGACACCACCGTATCAGTGGCACCATCATCACCCAGTATTGCCGGTTAGTGTTTTTGATTGGATGGATAGATGATGATGATGATGATGATGGTGGTGATGGTGATGTGCGGTGCGGTGAAAGATGTCAAGCAGACATCTCGGCGATAAATGAACGCCCGCCACTGAGCCAATGGGAGCAGCACGCAGAGATTGTAAGGTAATATACTCCAGATGAAAGAAGGTGTTTGTTAATGCTGGTAGCTGGAATGATAGTGTGCTTTGTAGCCGGTTGACTGTGTCTTTTGTCGGCAAGATGTCCAACTTAACTGCCCGGTTAGAGGCGAAGGTTGATGAGCATTTACCGTTGGAATTCTGCAATGTTGTGGGTTTGCATTGTGTGCAGTGCTACTAACATCACCGAGGTCTAGCATATCCCATTGCGAGGTCCCATTATGTACCGAGCTTGGAGAAAACAGTGGTTGAGGTGTAAAATAGGCCGTAATTGAAGAGCTTTCTCTTACAAACCTTGCAAAACACATTGGTCTGCATCATGTGTGCACTTTTCGCTACCACTTTTCAATTTCGAAATGGAAAATCTCCTGGAAAATCACCAATTTGCTCCGCTACCTTTGAAAGGTGACAGTCAAAGCATCGGATTTGTTGGCGCTTTCCTATGTTATGTAGAGTAGCAAATCACACGATACTAGACATGGTGTTACAAAAACATCACCAAACACCAACCATGTTACATAATCATTCAAAGTAACAACCGCGAATGCACATCCGAACGTTGTGTTTTGCGTCAGGAATTGCACCATCGCTGGAATTAATGATTATTTCGCGTACTGGTCGCGGTTGACTTTGATGTGCCAGCGTGCCAATGGTATGCACATGAGGGAACCCTTGATGTTCTTCATGGGGAGCCTTCAGTTCTTTCAGTAGTGTGTATCGTCGGGATAGCTAACACTAACACGGAGTTTATTCACAAGAATCCCATCTTTTTGTTGCGCTCTTAAAAGTTTCATTTTCAAAGGGTTTCGATCCATCCAGATTAAAGCTTTGAAGTTTGCTGCGGCTAAAGCAGCAACCATTAATACGCTCCTAACCGACTCTCGACGAACCGGCCGCGTGCTTGAGTTGTTTGAAATAGAAGTAATTATTGTTATTGAAATGGAAGTAGTTGTTGAAGTTGAGCTCTCGAAACAAACCTTCCCTCCCACCGCTCGGGTGTACTCGTAGGCATGTAAGCAAATGTTACATTCCCATCGGTATGTGTGTGTGTGTGTGTGTGTGTCTTCCACTTGAGTTGCCCCACAGTTCCGCTTAAGCACATCAAACACATCAATCGATTTGCGTTTCCCAGAGGACGGATACATTATTAGGATCGACATTTTTTTTCCAACTTTCACTCACTGGCATGCCTGGGATGGCGGCTGCTCACCCAGACCAGCCACTCAGAACCACACACAACATCTCGATCAATTAAGCACTGGCCTCCGGCAGCGTATTTGGCGAATGTATGTTTGGTTGCATGCTGAAGGTCGGCATCAGGACGGAGAGAGAGAGAGAGAGAGAGAGAGAGGAATTAAAACGTACCAGCAGCACCATCGCACCAACCAGCAGTTCCTATGCCCATGTTTGGTGTCTTCATAATCGTGCCCACTTTTATCGTCATGCCATCAACCCCTCCCAGTTCCCCCGGATTGAGAGGTAGACGACGCCAACGACGTACGTGCCTCGGCAAATAGCACTTACAACCCGAGGAACATTTAAAGCTTACAGTACGGCGTGGCACCAACCAACCATCCGGCAGAACCGGCACATGTCGAACGCTACGTTCCCTGCGTTGATGGGGCGTCAGAGCGAGTGTAAATGAGCATAAGAATTGTCTCACATGGCACCACGTGTCCGTGTGTGTGTGTGTGTTCTGTTTTGCATGAGATGCTGGCCAAACTTTGCCGCCCTGGTACCATTACCATTAACTTGGCCATGTTAGTAGAGTGTAGAATGTTTTCAATCCGCTTACATCGAACACAGTGTGTACACGTGTAGCGATCCCCGTGACTGGTACCATTCGCTTGTAAGCGTTGCCAGTTTTTGGAAGGGAACACAAACCGCGTCCGATACCATGCGTCGGCCGTGACGTGGTTTACATGGTTGCTCCGTCGCCTTCGTGACGATGATCATGATGTTGTTGTCGCGGCGGAATTGAGCGGCGGAAAAAGAGCTTCACTATCGCCGAGGAATCGTTCAAAATGATTCGAAAAACGGATAGCATTCGAGTAGAACTGCATCGTAAATCAAACTGCTACTCATGATGCTGCCCCTGCTACGTCCATGCTCCTCGCGTGCCTTATCGTGGGCGCGTGAGATTGATGTTCCTGGAAGTACGACGAGGGCCAGCAATACGAGAGCATCGCGCGCGGAAGGACTTAGGGATAGAGCGAAGATTTCTACATTACAGGACTTATTATTTATTCCCTCAAAAGATAATACGGCTGAGGCGCAACGGTTGGTGGGGCGGATTCAGTTTGCAAATTGATGGGCTCGTCCCGGGCGGTTCTTGGGCGGACACGGCAAAGTGATAAAGTAATCCGAAGAGCGACCAAGAGCGCCGTGGGCAGCGAGACAGCTTGTCCGGTGGCTGCAGTTGGCGCACTTGCGCCTTGGATTCACTTCATTTCATCAGCCAAGCCACGTAACGTGCCTGCGGTCGTGGTGCACTGATTTCTCGTCATCATCATCATCATCATCCTGGCCATCACTCAGATTGAATGCTGCCGGCAAGTGCGCCGGTCTTGGAGTTTGATCAAAGTTGATGAAATGAGTGAAATGAGCCAAGCAGAAGCACACCCCGGAACAGGCTTTGCTTTAGAGGGGATGCTCGATGCTCGATGGTGATGGTGGTGCACAGGCATAACTTAATTTAGTATCGAGCGAACCCTTGGGGGCCCGGCTGCAATGCCACTGGTGAGATGGCTGCGTCCGGCAATGCCGGATTGCTCGACTTTCGGGAGCTCCCTCTCTACCGAACGAAGGAGGCTGTGGCTGAAATGGTAAAGTTGCTTTGTAAATAACACTCCCGGCACCGGTCGGCCGATGTGTGCGCCGGAATGCGTTGTGTGTGTGTGTGGGTATTGCCTACATTTATTACTGGCTGGGGCTGTAATTTGGTGTTTTGTAATTTCAAGTGCGCTTACGATATTGAGCCTTGGGATGCTGTTTGCTTTGCAGCGAAATGATGGAAAATGTATGACTTGCTCTGTGCGCCTCATCTCTCTATTGCTCTCTCTCTCTCTCTGTGGTTCTGTTCCGTTTTTGACCGGGAGGGAGTGGCTTCCTTTTAATTTCGCAAATGCCCTACGCTTTGTAGGGTGCCCGTGATCATGAAAATCATGAAAATGGCTTTCACGGTGCCAAAGGAAATGAAAATAAAAACGTGCGGGGCCGGGGCGCATAAATCGAAACATGAAACCATTGGACGGTGCTGCTGCTGATGATGATGATGATGATGCTGGTGGCATTAGTGCGCCCCCTTCCCACTGGTACCGGTCAATTCTTTGCGCATTACCGGAATGGTGTCATTAGTGGTTGACTGGGTTTTTTTTTGCTCTCCTGTGAAATACCAGGAACTCAAAACTGCCCAGTAAGCTCTCCCTAGTGGCCACCCTCGACCCCCATACCATAGCCGCGAACGAAACCGGAGACAGATTAATAGACGATCAGGCCAAAGGACAATCGACGATCATAAAAGGCGAAAGGCGAAACGGAGAAAATACATAAAACTAAGGGTGCGGTGCCTGAGACGCCAGCGACGAGTTCAAAATTTCGAAATGTCGATGGTGCGGTGGACGACGGGATCCAGCCAGCAGCAGCCGGGAAAAGCGATGAACAGGCAGGAAAAGTCAGGGAAAACCACCTCAAAAGAGGAAAAAAAGGCCGTCGAAAGTCGAAAATAACCACGCAACTCTCGCACTCACCCCCGCCCGGGGTGGTGGCACAATTGGTGGCTAATTTTGTGCTGTTTTTTTTTTGTCTTTCGCTTCTGTTTTTGCAGTTTTCCGCTTTTCATGTGGGATGAAAATAAATTTTTAATTGAATTTTTCTTCATCCACAGGGTTTTTTTGTTTCGAAGGGTGCAAAAAAAAAAAAAAACACTCCGGTGGTGCTGGCCAAAGTGTCACTGATTTGAGCCGACCACCACTACTCCCTCCCCCCGTGCCTCCATGGATGAGTGATACTAATGGAACTGGGTGTCTGGGCGTGCACGAGTCCTGGGAACCGGGAAAGTGCTTCAACGCGTCTGGCAGCATCGGAAGTCGAAAGCGTTTTTCGAAGCAAAAAACCTGCTGGCGACGGTCGTGTGTATGTGTGCGAACACTCCGGAAGGGCATGTCGGTGAAAAGGGAAAGAGCGGTGCGGCTGGGAAGTCCCGAAATGGACCGAGAAGATCGGCAACTTCCAAACATGGCCACTTTGTCGCCATTAGGCCTTGCGGTGTGCCACCGATTTGGGAGCGGGCATCCTGGTCAGCCCCTCCCTCGCCGACAGCTTATGATTGGCGGGCAAATTATATGCTTCCATTGGCGCCGTGGCCATGGACACTGGCTTCTAACGATCCGGGGAAACTGACTCCGGGGAACTGTTAAATTGGGAAGCGAAAAGCAATCCTAGTAGCCGGGGTGTCGCGGTGTAGCGTGAAGGAATGAAAATAGGTGCTGCTGTCGCTGCCCTTCTGAAGCCGGAGCTCTTGATGGCTGGCTGGGCCAATTGGCTTCCTAATTTTAAGCGGGGGAAGCCACGGAACACATCAAATGCGCCAGATAAGCCGACGAGGTTCTCTCTCTCTATCTCTCTCTGTCTCTCCGGTGTTTTCGTGATTCTCTTCTGGCATTCTGGCGTCGCAACCAAAAACTCGGTCGGCCTGCTGCGGGGTATCGTTGGCAAACGGCAGTTCGGCTTACTTTGTTTCCGTTCCTTCTTTTTTTCCTCCGGCAGCTTTTTGACGCTTCTGCCGCGACAAGCCGTGGTTGTACCGGGGTTGTCAGAATTTAATGGAAAAGTTTGAGAATACGGCCATGGTGTACTTATTGTGGGTGGAGATAGCTGGCTTAATATCTCGATCAATTCTCGCGGAAGAGAAATGCTTTTTTGTATGAAAAGAGCGTTGGTCGCGGCTGAGGATGAGAGGGTATTAGAGGAACCGTCCATGCAGAGGTGTTGGTGCAGTGCGTTGGCTGCGTTGAAGGACTTTCCACTAATGGGATCAAATACAAGGATCAAATGTTTAACGATCCTTCGAGCAGACGCTACAATGGTGAGGAATTTCTTGGAGTAGAGCTGCTGCAAGATTCAGTAGCGCGCTTTCGGGAATTGGAATTATGCCAAAGAGGAACGGGGTTTACTTGAAGGTGAAGGTCCAAACACACAACAAATTTGACGTCGCGGAAAAGGGAATCACTTGAACACTAACAGGAACAAAAGAGACCTGAAATAGGAAGGAAAAAAAAACTACTCAACCATCATACCGTTGCTACAAGATAAGCAGTGGAGCAAACATTTTGAAAACAAACTGCCGCTTCCTCCCTCTTCCATCGCAGTATAGGGAAAGAAGCAAAAAGGCAAAATAGTACTACCTGGAACCGATTGTTTCCTTCGAAGATCCTTGCTTCGAAGAAGAGGGAATCAGACGAGAGAGAAAGAGAGAAAAAAAGAGAGAGAAAGAGAAAACAAGGTACAGCAGAACAGTTCGACCTTCTCCAAGAAGCTATCAATTTCGTTACACCTCTCCAAGCATCGAATCGAATTAGCCGGTACCCTCGTTACTCTGGCTGGCGTATACACATTTTTCCGCCCGACCTGCCTAACCCGGGGAGGTGTCCAACGCACTGTAAATATTCTGATTTTACCCACCAACCGACCGTAGCTAGTGTGTGTGTATGTTTGGGACTGGTACTACAGGATGGCAACTCACCTGCTCCAGACACAGTAACAGTGTAGACCGTGGTCTTTCTCCGGTTTCGCTCTTCACTATCCGAAGCGAAGTGTGTCTGGGAGGAAACAGACCTGCCTCCAGCCCCGAACCTTTCTCCCGTTTCCCGTTTCGCTCTTTCTGATTGGCTTCAGTTCCAGGACGAGTATGGCCTGTATGGCCAAATGGCAAAAGAAGAGGCTAATTTATTTCTCAAATATCAACTTCCCTCCCACCAACATTCCGAACGATTGGCGGCCCTATTCCGCCCGAGTCTCCAGTAGCTGGGTTCGTTGGTTCGTTTACCTCGACACCAACTCGTCCCTGTGCACTCCTTTTTTTCCCCCCCGACTGTCCCGCTTTTCTGCCGTTGGCTTTCATTTAAATTTCGCCCGACCGTGTCCGGGAGCTTTTCGGGATTTCGTTTTCCGGCGTGCGGGCGTGCGGGCGGGCGGACGACCGGGGAACGGATGAGACGATGAAGCCCGCGGTACAACGATGCTTCCGTCAATTTTTCACGGTTCACAAGCAATCCGATTGCCCAACCCCCGACCGGGAGGCTGAGCGCGAGAACGAAACGGAACGGATCCTAATCTCGGGACGTAGAATCGAGCAAAGTGAAGCGGAGAGAGAAGTGGAGGGAGAGAGAGAGAGAAAGAGAGAAAGAAATAGAGAGAGAGAAAGGTGCGGCGTCGTTCATGATGTCGTTACAAAATCACGACGCAGGAGAAGCGTCTCGGCAAAGGTGTGCCGGTTGAAATGTGCTGACTTTCATCGACATTGATGGGGCTTCCGGTGGCCTGAGGTCGGTGCTCACGGTGGTGCTGGTGGTGGTGGTAGAGGTGGTGGTTGGAGGTGTTTTCCATTTCCCACACCTCAACTCCACCATTTCCTCCTCAACTCAAATCGTGCGGTTACGGTGAGCAACTTACGTCGGTTAGTTTGATTGCGTGAAAATGTGCGATCAAGAACCCTAATTTACTCCTACACGGCACCACGGGGACGGGGAGGAGAAGGCCCTGCAGGATACCGGCACGACGGGATGTTACGGTTGAGAGTAGATATTAAGGTTATTTACGTATCGAATCAATCAGCAGGAGATAGTATCGGTGTGAGGCAACGCATGGTTCTGCTTTTTCCTGGGGGGAAGGAGAGCGTGTGGCGGAAAGGCACTGTTATCCCCGACCACCAAGGGGCCAATTCTATAAATAGCTCACCCGAGATAAGGCCGACCGGAGATGGGGTGCCGATGAGGAGTTGATATTTCGAGTTTAATTTCAAATGTTTCGCTGCCTTAGGCAGTTTTAAGTATCGTACACTGGAAGTAGCTTACCGTTTTTTTGCCACTCAATTGAGTGTTAATATGCGTGGCTTTCGATTCCGAAGGTCGCTATTGAGCAAATGATAAATGATTTGAAATATTTTGCGAAAAAATCCGACAAAAAACCGAAGTGTTTTTTGGAGAAGAGCGTCAACCGTCGCTCTAATAATTTTTTTTTGTAATTTAATTAGTTTGCAGCATTTAGTAGAGCCAAAGGTAGAAATGGCTTCACATTTGCTAGTGATTTATCATTTCCATCCCGTCTACATCAAACGATCACGGCATCGAGAATTTTGGAACTCGAAGCAAAACGATTAAGTAAAAAAAATGTACCTTTCCACTGCGCTCTCGGAATGAATCTTTTCGGCACATAACGAGGTCTTCGATGTACAAGAAAAAACACTCCCTTGGCGCTCGAAACCCTCAGCAGGACCGTTCGTCCTTGTGCTCGGCTCGCATCAAAACCTTCGACTGTGTTTGCGGTATTAATTTGGGCGACCGAATGGTTGAGTGTGAATCGTTTGATGTCCTGTTTACGCCATAAATACCACGTCACGAAGGTAGTAAACAGGTTATCGTCCTTGCTAGGAATGTTTTTCACCGCTGGGACTGCTTTTCCAATTTTTTTACAGAATTCTTTGGCACTCCGCTTTCGAATCGAAATCGATTTCGAATCAAAAATGATGTGAGCATCGCCGGTATCAATCGTTTGACATCAGCAAGGTTAAAATAAAAATGTTTCAGAGGCGGGGAACATTAATGTGAATCGTTTTTCACATTTTTTGGAGTTTTCTGAAAAGCGAGAATATCATTTGAAAATATTAATTGTTTTTGGATGGCCGATGGTTAACCGCATAATTGATTTGTGGAAGCATACCGTTAACATACCATTTACACCATTTGCAATTTGTTTGATAATTAATAAGAATTGTAGAAAAGGCTGCCGGATTTTAATTGTTTTTCTGCTCTTATGTTGTGCATAATCGTACAATTGGGACCTTTAATTGAATTGCTGTATAGGAGTTAAGGATTGATTATTATTAGTCCGGGCATTATTGAACTGAAAATCAAAGAACAGAACCTAATTTCACTCTCAAAGAAAATCAAAGAACAGAACCGAAACAGAAGCAGTAGAATAAACAAAAAATGACAAAGTTCATTAACAGAGTCTAGACGATCACATGGCCAATGAAAAGGGCGATTTGATGGAAGGAACAAAATCAATGAACTCAACCTTTTCACGGTGAACAAGAAAAATAGAAAATTCCGTGTGAGAAAGGAGTTTCCTCCCCTTTCCATCGTGAGACTGATGAGCTTGGCATAATTTTTTGGTAGGAACTATAGTTAAGAGGAAGGGGAATATCCGTGAGTCAACGAGGCGCATGCGCATGTTATAGCGCTTCGTTCACTCACTGGCTGCCACAGTCTGCTCACGATTCATTTTAAACATGTTTTGAAAACATTCTAACCGTTTATGCCAAGTTGAATAACTATCAGTGTACGAAGGCAAAGTTGTAGAACAGCAAAGCACTCTTATCGTTGTAAATGTTTTGATAAACTCAATTTGTTATCTTCAGCACTCACCGCGGAGATAAGTGTACTCATAACTGTGGCTCGTAATTTTGACATTTGAATACCAAATTAACCGGTACATTGAGTTCATGCTGCGGACGGTAATGCTGCAACCACAGACTGCATCTTCTTGCAGATTACAGATGCTGTAGATATCACGGACGCTCCAGCGGTGAGTGTTTCGCCTCGGCGACCATCGGCGACTTCCAGTAGACTTCGAGAAGATCAGAAACAAAATAACCAACAAATTGGCAGCTTAAAAAGCAGCTGGAGTGGAGCTGCTGCAATTTATATGCACTGCATCTCCATCTCCGAGACGAGATAAACTAAGCGAAGATCAAGATCCGGTGCTTCCATTATGCTTCACTGCAGCCACAGAGCAATCCCCAGATGGCCAGTACCAGATCCTTTGGTCGAGCCAAAGCCGGGATATCCATTCGATTGTAGCCTCGACCCAGCTCTAGTGTTCGCTGGTCCATGAAGGACATGAGCGGGAGTCGATTTTTTTGAAACACTAGCGGCAGCAGTAGATACACTCGAGACGAGACACGAGGCTTCGCTTTCGTTTTCGATGTTGAAGTGGTGCGTCCTACCCCACCTCCTCCGATATCGTATGCTCGCTTAACGGTCATGTTTTCGACAATATTGTAATCCCAAATCTCCCCGCAAACATAAACTTAGTTCATCGGGTAAGGGCATTGTCGGTAGACCACGCGTAAACCCACCACAGGATTTCGCACAACCACAGCACAAAGCACTACGGTGCGACGCAACACGAAGGACGACGATGAGGCAGGGGCGATGAGATTCCAGAGGCCGTTCCGTGGTGAGGCGGACGGCTGGACGGTGGAAATAAATTCACATTCCACAGCAAAAGGGGAATCACGGCCACACAGTTCTCATGCGGAATCCCGTACCGCTCTGTTGACGCCGGTGTTTGCCACTCGAACACTGGAGGACTGTTCGTGTTCGTGGGGGGAAAGGACACTCTCCGGCCCAAGAAGTGAGGAAGCGTGAGCGAGAGACACTGACTTTAATTCGGCAACCGAATTTAGCGAATGTTTAGTTAAACTTCATGGACGATTGTGCTTTGTTTATGTTATTGTGGTGACCGTCGACGTGAAATTGGGATGTTGGATAAGGGGAACCACGGTTACGAGAAGGTAAAGGTGGCTCTCGCTCTTTCTGCCTTTCCTGCTGTACCGTTTGGTTTTCGGCGGTGGACAGCCTTGTTCCTCCAGGTGGCGTATGATGATCAGACCGGGGAGTGGCACTAAGCAAAACAGGAACATACATATTTATATGTGTCTTTTGCATTTAGAGTGCCTGCGGATTAGTTAAAGTCGATTTGTTGGCACACACACACACATACACACACATACATGTTGTGTGCGCTCCTGATGATGGCGATGGCTGAAGAAATCAGCAATAATAATGAACAGAAGTAATGTCAATCGTGTTGGGACGAGGTTTGATCCGTTTGGGTTCTCGTTTTGCAAGATGTGCTCGATTGAGATAGAGAGTGCTTGCTACATGGTGAGTTTTCAGATTATGATAACGATTTAATCAAATTTGTAACTCCATCAACTCGTCACAGATTTTACTTGATTTTGGTCAATAATAAATGTGGAGAAATGGAGGTCAGAATAAGTATATTACCGACTCTCTACACGGGCGCGAGAAAGCTGAAAATGAGATGAGAATGAAAAAGGCGAGAATGTCAAATCCCATACAAATGGAAATGTAAAGATACAAGTAGGCTGTCACAAATGTATGGGATTTGACATTCTCGCCTTTTTCATTCTCATCTCATTTTCAGCTTTCTCGCGCCCGTGTAGAGAGTCGGTTACTTTGGTAGATTGGAATGAAAGTTTTTCTTGCATTGTGAAGTTATCAAGTCTATACAAAACTCTACGCTACGATAAGTTTTATAAGAATAAAACCATCTATTTGGTATTAAATCAGTAGCCATCGTAAGGTTCGAGGAATGATTTGAAAAATATTTCATTTTGGCGAAAACGATTTTTATTTAAAGATCCTGCAACAATTTGAAAAGCAGTTTCGAAGCAGAGTTCACTAAACGTTTTCTCTTCTGGTTTGTTACTACACACCGAAAACACCGAAGCTGAAGTTAGAAGAAGGGCATCTTGTCCTTCATCGTCCTCTAATTTGTAAGCCACGAAAAATCTTTCGAGGCGCTTCTGGTATAATGGCCAGGAATCTCCAAGATTGAACTAGGGTGGTTTGTTCTTCATTTTACAAACTTGTTCGCTTTAATCCTCGTCGTCGATTGATTTGATTTATGCTTAGCAATACAATTAACTTCTTTTCACCTTGTTGCTTTGCTTTGATGTATTCCAAGCAAGCAACCCAAAGTGAACTAAGATATGCAACACTTAGCAACCACGCTTAATACGCTTAGCAACTATGATATACATACAAATATGAACATTAGAAATAATCTTAAATTTGTGTTTTCTACATTTTCTTACACTTAGGACGTTCGTAATAAAGTCTATAAAAATAATGGTGATAATCGTTTAGATTCTTATTATTCCAGAGACGAGATTTTACAAAATATACGAAATATAATTTAAATATTCTAATCTCAATTCATTGACGGTTCATAGTAAAAAAAAATCAAGATGTGTAACAATTTATTTAAAATACTAACGACAAACAAACACGATTCTGCTCACCCCAAGCTTAAAGCACTGCTACCACACGCCTCCTCTGACCTAATTCCTGCTCAATTAAATAAAGTTACCGAAAATAAAGCTGTTATCGTAACGGTAAGGGAGGATTTGCATTGCAGTACATGAATGAAGCGAGTGGGGCGTTTGAACGGTGTGGATCGGCTTTACGATCCCACCAGGATGATCCATCCAGAAGCGACTCGAAATGTTGATGGCAGCTGTGCAGCCAATACACCACCGGAAAAAAACCAGTAGCACCAGGGGTGGTCCTCCCTCCGCCATGGAAAATCCCATCCACAATCGAAACTGTTGCGCGAACAAATTTAATTTCCACCATTATTTGAGCTTGAAGCCTCAAAACGAACGCCGCAAGGAGGGCAAGAAGAAGGTGGGATTCGTTCGCTCACTCACTCGTTCACCCGTCAACTCCGGAGGGCTCTATCATAATTACACGTTTATAGCTTAATGCAGGAAGTTTACATTTGTCGCTGATGCTAAATCGTTGTTTTATATTCGCGTAGACCGCCGCCCACCAAAACGCCCTCCCCCCCCCCCCCCCTTCGCATTCGACGACGCAATAATGGTGCCGCATTACGCTTTAGGAGAGTACTTTTCTGCGCAACTTTCAGCATTAGCTTGTGAATGTGTTTTGGGCTCGGGCTTGGGCTTGGGCTGGGGGCTCGGTAACGGTTCCACTTGCGCTACTGATGACCTGGGCCTGGTGGGTGAACGACAATGGTGGCGACGATGGCGACGACTCCATTCCATTTCCTTCCACAATGTGCGCTAACTGGCTCGCGGATACGAGGAAGAGAGAGAGAGAGAGAGTGAGCCACAAAGAAGCTCTTTAACTGACTGTGATTCCTCCAAGGGTGCTTACGAGCTCACAGCGCCCGCAGAGCCTTGAAACTGAAACCCGCGAAAGCAATGTTGCAGCACACCGAACGAACAGCAACAAAATGAATGCGGATTGGCGATTGGAGAGACCGAGAGAGAGAGGCATGTAGCGATGGATATTTATTCCCGAAACGTATGTGCATACGGAAAATCCATTTATTTTTATGTCTTCGCACGCTTTACGATGACAAAGGATGGTCACACTTCCGGACGGCAAACCCGGACGGCCACCAGCAGGACACAAACCCAAACCACGGTTACCCCGCTGTTCTGCCGTTTTTCTGACTCTTTCGAACAAAAAAAATCAACCCCACAGCCACCGCTCGGGCACTTCCTGCGGTACGCTATCTGCGTACCGATTGCCGAACGCTTATTTTGCGTCACTAATTTGCGCCATAATGATGATGCCGTTCGCACGACGTGTTTGTGTGTGTGTGTGTGCGATGAGTGGTCGTACCTTCGCGTGTCACTCCCGTGTTCTGGTTGGACCGTCTTCCACTTTCTCCCCCCCCATTCGTGTTCACTCCGGGAGCTTCTCAAGATCGTAAAATAAACATTTTACAGCAGGGTTGACGGTAGCAGAGGGGGGTTTTTTTTCCCCGTGTGCCAAGTCGTTCGTTGCGGCACCAAAAAAAAAAAACGCAAAGCTCGCAAAGTCCCCCATTCGGGTGTTTCTACACTAGCTGGAAATTTTCGTTGCAATAACGAAACAGTCATATGCATACAAAAAGCAAAGGTTTGCGTCTTGGCGTTTTTTTTTTGTATGGATATGACAGTTTCAACATGACCGTTTCATTATCACAACGAAAATTTACTGTTAGTGTAGAAACGATGGAAGCCAGGCGTGTATTCTGCGCACCGTGGCCTCGTTCGGTCGCGTGCAATTGAAATCCTTGTGGCCGATGAAAGGTGTAGCAGGCCTTGGGCTTTGTTCCGTTTGCTGTTGTTTTACAGCTATGCTAATTTGCTCGCCATTTCCTTTTGCGGTGCGGTGGCAATCAGTGCCATTTTGGTGGCGGCTGAGGAAGCTCTTCCACTCCCCGGATTGTCCTTCTTTCGTTCGCTTTCTCTCACTTCCTCCCTGGCACGCGTGCTGTGGTTTGACATAACGCCTGGGCGTGTCATCAATATCGCGTTCGTTCCGCTGAGACGAGTGTCAACGGAAGGATGCTGCTGCTGCTGCTTCGTCTTCTTCTGCGTGTGCCTTTCTCGAACGCATAAAACTCGTCTGACGCATAACGTCAGCCCCATGACGGGCACTCACAAGGGAGAGAGAAAGAGTGAAGGGAAGGGGGCAGAACTTTGGGGAAATTGGTCGTAAAGTGGCCGAGTAGCAAAAAGGGTGGGGAAACGCATTTAGAGGCGGGAAAAGCTCGGGAAAGTTCCAGGAGAGAAACGTTTAACAAAGGCGCACACTTAAGCCATTCCTGCCCCCGAAGTGATTGCAATTCTTTGAAGACGAACCAACCAGGCAGGGGCGGCAGGGAGGCGCACGGGTACCGCCCCGGCACTCGAGTGACTCCGAGAGTGCAGTACGCGCGCACCCCGCGGATACTTTGGAGTAACATTTTACGGGCTTTTGCGTTTATAGCTTTCATCGTAAAGCATAAAAATGATAAACTAGCGTGTTCGGCGTTCGGGATTGATGGACGCAAGGACGAACAAAAAAAAAAAAAAAACGGGACGAACGCGGGTAGATCGACGCATAATAAAGCAGCCAGCGTGCCAGCCAGTGTTGTTTCTGTGTTCGTCATGGTGGTGGTGGTGGTGTTATCGCTCTAGTTGATAATTTCCGTTTGAATGCATAATGAGTGGCACATCTTATTATTAAATCATCGTCATTTAAACAGCGACATAAAACATTTTGCCGGCAGCCAAAAAGCGTGCCGTATGTGTGCCATACACACACGCACACGCACGAGTTATGATATCAGTGGTTCCGGGATTTGGATAACGCGGCGCAACCGATGGGATGGCATTCAGCGCTGCGCATTCCAATCACCGCCCAGGCGAGTTTGGTTGGTTTGTTTGATGTTCCCGTTTCTTTTATACCATCCTCGATGCAGTCAACCCGGTGTCTGCAGTAGCGATGCAATGGTTGCATTATTATGCTGCACCAGATCGTAAAGCTCCGGTCCCTGCCCCGTGACAGGACAGCAATGGACTATGCAAACACACATAAAACTCTGTTTATGTCAGTTTATGGGGGTACTGCTTTCGGAGGTGATTTCTAACTTCTGGCGAGTGAAGTTATATTGTTGTTGCGTGTCAACAGTCCGGTGGGTTACAGCAGAGGGAACGCTCCATCATTTACAGTTAAGTACATCGGACAGGGCCACAGTAAGCACGAGGCCAATGGTTCACTGTTCACTTTCCCATCTGTTGTGGATGTTTTGGAAGAGAAATACGGTGGTCGGTGCAAGAAAAGTTGAGCAGATGATCAAAGATGTACTGCGTGGATCCTGATGAAAGCAACCTGGTCTCGGTCTCTGCCCGGTCTCGGCGGTGACTGTTCAACGTTGCGCTGTGAACGTCCTGAAGGTGAAGGTTGTGGGCTGCACAGCCCTTGCAACAATAACAATACCACCACTTTGGGTTGGAAGAAGTTTGAAGAAAGTAAAAACAATGGCTAAAGAAAACCATAAACTCGGTGCTCCAAGCTTCAAGCAGCAAATTGGTCCCCCTTTCCTCATCTCATTTTCTCCCATCCATCCGCTCAGTCAGTGGCCATCCGCCGGAGTCGGGATGGTTTTTCTTCGATCGATCGTTCGGATCGTCCGCAATCCGGATCCGGTACCAGTGTACTCGAATGAAATTTATGAAGCAATAACCTTTTGCTTAATTACATTCTCGATATTCCATTTCCAGTGATTTATGAGTGTGGCCAGCGGGTGGTCACGCGCTCGGTACACGCCAACCCGGTCTGCCAGCCAGCCAGCCAGCCAGCCAGGTCAGTGATTTACCAGATTGCATCTGGTGTGCAGCGAAAGGTGTGGAGCAGCAGCAGCAGCAGCAGGAGGAGGAGGTGGCGCATCTCGGACGCACTCGGGCGTTCTCGGTGTGAAACTAGTCCAAGCTATTTATCGCAGGAAATCAATCAATCATGGTCCAGCAACCGACGGTGCAGCGAGGGGCCATGTTTGGTTTTGTTGGCGACGCAGCAAGGCAAGGGCCGGCTGCTTCTGTGGGAGTTGGGTGTTTGTTTCCTTCTTTCCGCAGCTGACAGCATTTGCCTTACGGTCCATTAATCAGGCGCATTAATGTTTACTTTCCCAGATGGTGATCGTGGTGGTGGTCATGGTGGTGTGGTATCCGGATTTGTCGGAAGTAATAATTCCAGCTAAAGGATTATGGACGGTTTCAGCTTAACGAGCGGTTTAAGATGGCGCCCTGCAGCAGCAGCAGCAGCATCTTAATGTGTTGTGCGGGTGCCAAAATAATAAATCCTCCCTCTGCTTCCTTGGCCATGTGCTCTTCTCTGTGCCTGTGTGTGTGCCGGTGTGCGTGTGTTTGTGTGAAGCATGAGAAGGGCAGCAAAAGTTTAATAATTTGATTTGTTGAAATCAATAAATTTCAATTTTCAATATTGGCCTAGCGGTTTCTGCAGTCCGTCCTTCGTCAGTAACCGTTCGATGTGCCAGCTCTCCTCTTGCCAGCACCTTCTCCCCTGCGGGGGTTGCTTCCCACGGTTCCGAAAGGATGGGACGAAATACGGTCCGGGGACGGTGGTTTGTGTAAAAGTTCGCTCTTCGTTTGGTTCATATTTTACTCCCACCTTTTTACGACCCCGGACTCGGATGCCCCGGAGCGGGTGAAACAAGAGAATGCTCCGGTGTTGTCGGCAACCGACAACCGTGTTCGGAGCACGGTTGTGAGTAACGTCAATATTATCGCACCAATTCACTCCTCGCAAACGCAACTTTCCGCTGAGGGCGATCGCTGGATCGCGGCTCGGATGTGTAGTTCGCGAATAAAAACCCGCGTTGGAATTCGGGTTTCCAGCGGTTTCTTCTCGATTTCATTCGCTTGGATTACGATTTATGTCCACCGTGATGGACATGTTTCGCTGAAGGTGGTTCGCGTTGAATGGCATTGATGGAAAATTTCATGGAAAACGCAACGAATATGTTCAGTGCATTGTAGCGTTATTTTGAGTACACTGTGATACCAATATGGAAACTATTTAAGCAACCTGTTCGAACAAAAAAGCTATTCCATTTATAAAGCGCATTTGTTGGAAATGTTTTAGTCCATTGTTAAAACATTATCGTGTACGAACTCTGTTGTCTAACCTCCTCGAACACATGCACAGAGTAAATTGTTGTCTTTATCGTTTATCACACGCAGCAAATTGTGTATGTGTGTTTCTTTCTTGGCCATTGTGCTAGCAGACAATAGTACCACATCCGATGAACCGCGGCATAGTTCCCTCGAGGGAAAGGAAGCCTCAGCGAACGAATTGAATGAATGACAAACGCACAATCGCCAAGTACGCAGCCAGTTGGGAATCGTGAAGCACCAGGCACCTCCATCGTCGCGTTTTCACATCGTTTGCATCTAATTAAATGCATTCGCAGCGAGCGAGCAGGATCATTTGTTGAAAGTGTCTCCATGGATTTGGCGTTCCAACAGGGTGGTGGGGTGGGTGGGTGACAAAAACGCAATGTTCCTCCCCGTTCGCCTCGTTTCTAATTGAACAGTAATTAGATCGAACACTGCGCTGCACTGCGTCCTGCCTGCTTCGATCTCTCGGTTTCCTCTACGGTTCTGCGTTCAGTTCGATGAACATTTGAAACATTCAAATGCAATTCTTTTAATGCGCTACGACCGGCGATGAGACCGGAATAGTTGGTGGTGCGCCGAGCATCGAGCACACCTAAATACACACACACACACACCCTTTAAAGTGCGCCAACCTCAAACGGGGTGCCACCAGCAGCAACAGCAGCAGTACCACCATCACCACTTGACCCTTTGAACCGTCAGTCCGTTCTTCGATCAGTATATGCTGAGGAGAGCGACATCCAGCGAGGCGGGAGAGGGTGGCATTGGCATGCAACAGCGTAATGGCACTTGTGACAAGTGTCAAAGCAGCGACACGCAGAGACGTAAAGCGTTGGCGGTCCGCGGTGCACAACGCGAAAGGTCATGCGGAGCTGGACCGGGGGCTGGTCGTGGACCCGTCAGATCTACATTCGATTGAAATTAATGAGAACTCATTAAAATATGCAAATTATGTGTCAATCTCTTTCGGTG
This sequence comes from Anopheles darlingi, assembly GCF_943734745.1. Classification (NCBI taxonomy): domain Eukaryota; kingdom Metazoa; phylum Arthropoda; class Insecta; order Diptera; family Culicidae; genus Anopheles; species Anopheles darlingi. Next base: position 21,234,995 of record NC_064874.1, on the reverse strand, counting down.
CACAATGGCGCCATCGCCGGTGTCGCGGATGTCGACGAGGATGTGCCACACCGGTGGCGAGTGGTGGAAGAAAGGGAAGCGAAGCGGGTCGTCGTGTTGTCGTCGATGTCTGGAAGTGTTGCCAAACGGTGGTGTGTCGCGACGCGCGCTCGCTGGCGGTCGGCCACTCGCTTATGCTGTTGAGGGTGATTTAGACATTGTTTGTTGTTAGCTTTAGCTTCCACCTGCGCCCCTCTGCGCTTGTCTTCATGACGCTGAGCGTTTGGTGAGGTACTTTGCGGTCCGCCCGAGAAGGTGCTTGAGGTCGTCGTGTGTTTCTGTCGCGATGACAGTCACATCGGTTGCATCCGGAGCCATCCGCGTTGCAGTCCACAATTGCACTTGACGTCGCTCACCAATCGATGCGGGACCCGTTCGACGATGGTAACGTCATCATCATCATCATCATCATCATCATTCGTCGGAGACGGTTTCGATCGGACAGGGAAACGACCGACGGACCGACCGACCGACCGACCGACCTATGCATTGGCACCGATAGCAGCATGTTTTGAAAGCAATCAATTGACGAGCGTCTCGAGTGAATGGGCTCTTGTCGGGCACCATCGACGGTAGGACTTTCAGCTTTCAGCCATTAACGTTCAATGGTGACTTTGATGTGCGCCTGTGACTGGAATGACTTGAAGAAGCGGAAATTATCGTTATCGGCCGTGCGCCCCGCGATTGATGCATCTATTGTTTCCCGTAGCCTGTCATCAGGCCGACGACTTCGCGCGGAGTCTATTCATTGCGTGATTACTACTGTTCCGTTCGGTGTGTCATGCGAGCGGCCATGATTCATGACGCAATTTGACGGAATCCTGCCATTTCGAATCCACTTCGAATTCATTAGAGTCGAGTCGCATTAAGCAAGCATTAAGCTTCAATTATCGTTCCTTCTAAAGTTCAGAATCTACAAAAAGAAAAACCCCAAGCCGGAAACTCGGATAAAGGACTTCCCCCTTCCTTGGTTTTTGTTTGGTACTTCCAGGCAACATCATTTCAATGGACGCCAACCCAAAATATGAACTGTGGAAGTGGATTAAAAAAGGGCCAAGGATCGTTTTTATTTTCATCCACTCCGGCTATTACTTCCGAGGCCTACGCAACGTGGCGCAGCTACAACAACAACAAAAAAAAAAGATGGCATATTGAAGAGCTCTTGAAGAACGATGGAGCGGACCAGAAAAGTCAAGATGGAACAAAAAATTAATTGACTCAATCCACACCTATTGCTGTGCGCGCCTCGGTAGTGCCCATCGAGCGTAGTGTAGAGAGCGAGAGAGACAGGGAGCTTCTTCAGATTACGGTATAATCATATTTCGGAACGAAGTTCGTTGAATACTTCCCGCCTCGCCCGAGATAGATCCAGTGGTACAGGTGTAGAGGTGAGTTTGAAGAGCGAGGCGAGGAGGTGTTACAGTAGATTGCTCGGCTTTTGGCAGTCGAAGCATATTAATAATTCATGGCATTCGCTCTCATCCACTTCTTGGGTTGTTCGTTCGTTCTGACCATCGCTCGTTCTACACTAAAACCCCTTTTGTGCCGGCCGTCAAATGGTCGATTGCCTTGTCGATGGCAGTGGTGGTGATGGTGGTGAAGGTGCCCTCGTTGCTCATTTGACTGACCATGTTCTTGTTACAGGATGGTTTGCTCTTCATTCATTCTCGCTCTGGTTTGGAGGCAGAAATGGACTACACACACACACATACACTATATTGTCAGGTTTTTCGGGGGGAAAACATGTTAATTACTTTTTATCCATTATACCGACCCGGCACGCCATCAATACATGCCGTACACCGAGATCCATCCAGATGCTACCGTCTCGTCGAGAAAGAGAGGGAACGAAAGAACGGAGCGTGGTATTGTGGTAAGTGGAATGTGGTAGGAAGTCTGTTGGTTGTGGCGAGGAGAATCTGCTGGCAGGATTACCTAGGATTTCGGTATGTGTGTGTGTGTAAGGGCACGAGAGTTCTTGATGAAAATCAGTTCTTCTTGGATGTGCTATTCAATTGGCTGGCCCGCCAGCCAGGGGGGTCCGGCTGGGTATGCGAGGAAGTTGGCAGTTCCTCGTACGTCCTCGCCGGTAAGTGGATAAGCAGCTTGGCATGTTTTTGGTTTATGTTCCCGAGGCTGGTATTCCCGCGCTGCCATTATCATTCGCTAGACGCTGCTTTCTACACCGGCCACGCGCTTGCTTCTTCGGGTGGATTTGCTTGACCAGAGGCCATCGGCATGGGACTGGCATTTGGAGAATGTTGTCGGGATCGGAGATGGCGGAGCGAACGTTTTAATGAAGAAAAAATCCTGAGCATGTTTTGAGAAAAACAAGGAAAGAGGCTCCTGTCTGTAAACAATTAGACATGATGCCCCCCGAGAGGGGAGAACTAGAGGAAGTGGAACTACATCTCCATCCAGTCTGTCCATTGGCACCAGTCTTTAAGGAAAATCAATGCGAGTATTTCATGGTTGTTGGGGTGTTTTGTTAAAATTTAAGTCCATCTCCGTATGCTGCAAAATCCACTTTAGCAGCCATTAGCTGGTACCTGAACAAAGCGAGCTGCCGAAGGTGTTTATCTGCTTCTTCAATCCAAGGAAGAGTGTAAAAGCAGCAGCAACAGCAGCAGCAGAAGCAACCACCTCAACTAATCTGATCCAGCATTATGGAGTGAAGAAATGAAGTGAGGAAAACCGGAATGCCTACAATCTACCACCACGTTCGGCACCCGCTCCAAACGGTAAAGCGCCCGGAATGGAACCGGAAGATCCATCCAGGAATAGCCCAACCGAAGGTTTACAATCCGTTTAGCGTAGCGTCCTTGGGTGCCCGGGAATGCGAAACGGAAGAACGCTGTACGGGGGGGTTCTCCGTGAGGCAGGGGTGCTGGTGGCAAGTAGCAAGTTCCGGTTGAGGTTGTTTACATATTTATTCAAGGAAAAGATATCATAAATCATGGTCCAACCGAAACCAGCGAGCTGATGGGCTAGCCACACGATAAAGGTCTGCGAGCGGACGATAATCGTTGTAGTAGTAGTAGTAGTAGTAGTAGAGAGTCTCTTTCTCTCTCTCTCTCTCGGGATGGATAGGTCATAGGGCTCATAGGGATCCAGTGATGGGGTTTAGTGGCAGCAAAGTGTGGAGTGATTGCGAAGCGCAATGAATGTCCTATTTACGAGGGGATTAGCTCTTTCCACTCTCTCACTCACTCTGTCTTCTCCGTTCTTTAGCACCCTGCTACCGATGTACGTTAGGTAATGTCTCAACTAGCCCTTCTTCAACTACCCATACCCGGTCCCGGACCTGGGCCTGAGCTGGTGGAGTTGTAAATTAGGGAGAAAACCTCATAAATTAACATTTTTCCCTCGAACAACCACAACCGTAGCCCCACCATATGGTACCACGTGTCTGTGTGTGTGCGCGTACGTGTGTGCTAGATCAGCACCTGACCGGTTGGTGGTCCGGTCAGGTCCGACGAACGACCAACCAACAACCCAGCACCGCAACGACGCAAGGACTCGAAGTCGTCGAAGTGACAGGAAACAGCACTTTCAACGTCGGGCGTGCCATCACGCCACACGGAACCATCGGGGCGAGTCAATCTAAGGTTAGGTAAGGTTAGGTTCACCTCCCTCGGCCAGGCCAACAACAACAACAACCGATTGACCGGTGGACGGACGGCGAAGGTGTCAAGGGGCCCGGTGCCAGCCTTTTTGAGATTGACAAACTGGAACGTTTCACGGAACTCGTTCGCACACCAACACTCACACACAGCACTGGTAGTAGTAGTAGTTGGAGTAGCGGCAGGATCAGTAGCAGTGAAGCCATCGAGGGCCATCAAGGGGGGGGGGGGGGGGACTTTCAAGAGCTCCTAACCCACGCTCACTCCCTCCCCCTTAAACAAGAGGATAAATCCCATCGAAGGGATTTGTATACCGTATACCAATCCGTTTCAGAGCGAGGGTTTTCGTTTGGAAAACTAAAGCAAAGCAAGCGCTGGCGCCCGGGTGTTCGTCGTCGTTGTCGTCGTCATCGTTCACATCAACCGAGCATGCCGCGCCCGAAAAGCACGGATTAGAACAAACGAACATTTTAATCTGGTTGATTGGTTTGTTTTGAGATCCTTTTTTTGTGTGTGTGTGTGATCCGAACCGTGCGCGATCTCCGTTCATCGTGTCACCTGTGAACCGGTATTAATGCGAGACGTTCGAACCGGTAGCGCACGGTGATTGCAACGGTGTCATCATGACCATGCAGTGCTAGCGACCTGCGCGTGAAGGTCCTTGGGAATGGGGATTGGAAAATTATGTTTGGTTTCCGCTTTTTTTTTTCGTTGGTAAAAATATGGTGCAAAGCTGATTATATTCCACGCTGTAACAGTTTAAGCACGGTGGGAGAATCATATTGGATACTTTAGAGGGAATATGTGTTGCCGGCACCGTGTATCATCCTTGTAGCGCACCGACCGAGACTATCTTTTGATGCTGTACGAAGAAAGCAAGGAACGAAACGGTACAGAACGTGCGTGACCCTTTTGCCTAAGTAGTATTCCAAAGAACGTTTCATTAAGCAGCAAAGTTGATCGAAAGAAATGTGTATCATCAGCTGTGGGGATGGCAAATCTCAATCTAAAAATTCATTTTCCAAGCGCTACCTCGCCGTTGTACGAACGGAACCATGATATTTACATTGCAGCTGATTGGATGGGATACCAATACGCGGATGTACACTAACAATAAAGCGAGAATTTTATATGCATTCTCGGTATCAGCATCAGGATGGAGGGAATTAATTTATTGTGATTGAAAATTCGTAGAACGGCCAGGCGAGAGTACAATGTTGTTTTCTCTTGTAAATTGGAAATGGTAGTACATGTTTGCGGATTTCTTGGAAAAGTCGGGGCAAAATGTGGCCCTTTGCCAATGCTGCATTGTACTGCATTACGTCATGAACAATGATGCCTTGTGTTTCATTAAGTGATCATGTTCATTAAGTTATAATTAAGCCGCGGTTTTAATAATGCAATGCAAAATAACTCTGCTGTACATTATTCATCCTCAATTCAGTTTGACGAACGCAGTGGAAGGCATCGTAGTTCATATTGGAGCGGACGAACAATGTTAAATGTTGGGTAGTTACGAACAATGTTATATTTTATGAAACGAATAACCATATCATTTATACATTTTACTTAGTGTTTAGCTACTTTTCTATATGATGCATTATGTCAACATTATGAAACAAATATTGACTTGAACGAGAACACCGAACTCTATATTCCATTGGGTCCAAATTATTTGGGTTATTTAATGTCAGTCTTTTTTAAGTTATAACGATTAAGCAGCTGATTTCATTACTTGCCTTTTCGCTGTATTGTCTGTTACTTTACGTTGTTTGCACATTAATAGATAAACCCCTAAAGCAGGTGCTGCATCAACTGCTAACGATTAATAGACTACGAAATTCTTCGTAGATTTTCTGAAGTCTTCTTCAACACAGCCTGATAGAAAATCCACCTGAGAGGTAAACAAACGCTCCTGCAGCTGCAGTGCTAAGAAGCATGTGCATGCTAATGGTAATCCTTCGTTAACATACCGTTTGAGCACGCCAGTGAAACCTCACTTTGAGGAACCTTCTCTTCGATGAACACCTCTCCTACGTATACGCTCTATTACAGCGCAGCGATTGATGTACCTCCTGTACCAAAAAGGAACGCCCTTTTAATCGAGCAAAAAAAAATATTCCATTTCTCTTCCTTTCGCCACACCAAAAGAAAATCTGTTACTGAGCGTGTGTTCGAACCCTAAAATCTGCGAATTGAGGATGCTGTAACGCTGTAACGTTACACCTTGTAACGAGTGAGGTATTCCGGAGTGGCAAATGGTATGGCACTGCATCAACTACTTCATTATGCTCACAGTTACCCCGCCACTCGAGGCTGCCGGCACGTTTGAACAAGCACTCTCCAGCGCCCTCGGAATAACAAACATTATCGAAATGCGCCACAAACATGCGCCACACCACACCATAGCACACCGTGCGTTCCGTCAAGGGTGTCAAGGCAAGGTAAGCTATACGCTGCTGGAACTGGCCCTGCTGCCGAACAGCGCAGCAGCGTGCAGCGTGCCTTCGCATTCCTTCGGCTTCCTTTTGGTTTTTTTTTCACTCTCTCTCTCTCTCTTCCGGCACAAGGATTACGAGCAACCGACAGTTTCGTGTGTGCTGGAGTGCTGCTTTTGCAGCATCCCTCGCTTTGCCGCGTATTTTTTTTTGGGTTCTGCAGGAAGACGCCCAACTTGCGGAAGGAAGAATGAAGAATGAAGGGCACGCGGGACAGGAATCCGCGAAAAAATGTCTTTGATCCTTTTACGCGGCGTGTGGCGTGTGGCGGCGTTTTATCTGCTCAGCAGCCACCACGATATGTTACCACACGGTGCCGCAGTCCTTACACCACAGCCTACTGCTCAACGCTATTACAGTGCGCCACGACGTCGACGGTAGAGACGCGTAACGGTGCAGACACTCCGACGTGCGATGGTTGGTTCCGCATCTTCTGTTCCCTGTTTCCTGCACCTGACCGGAACGCGATGCTGCAGTTCATTCTCTCGCTCGCTCTCTCTTTCTCTCTATCGGACTCTAATCTCGACGCGACATGCCACCGTGCATTCTTTCGTGAGTGAGCAAGGGCCACCCGCCAACCAAGGAACGTATACGTTATAACGCACGTCCGTCCGTCGCTTACATCGAACCGGGTGCGGCATTCAGCACGGTGCCGCCGTGTGCAGTGTCTGTATGCCTCTGTATGCGTACCGCTATTTCAGCATTAGCATAATGAACATCTCTTATGCTTCCGCAGGATCGTTCGGAGTTGAGTCAGCCGCTGGGTCCGATGCCTGGAATGGAATGGAAAAATGTTTTCCATTTTTTTGTTTGCTTTTCTGCATTCTACTATTCGCTATTTGAAGGTCGTCTTTTCTTCAAAGATTGAAACAAGCCCGTTGGTGCCGGATGCTCGAATGGAATCACGACATTATTACGCGGTGGTTTCCCGTCTTCATTTACTCATCGGAATGGTCGAGATGCTCGAGGGCAAGTATTCGCGATTTCGCGACATTCTTGGCCCCACATTCCTCCGGCCGCATGGGCATGGCTTTAAATATGTGCCGCAGCGCACTGGAGACGGTCATTCGAAGCTAGAAAGAAATGGTCGACTCTGCGGAACCACAAATTGTCCACTGTACCGGGGAGGGCGCTTAGAAGTAGCAGCACTCGAGCACGGAAAGTGGCCAGTTTCCGGATCAATTGTTCGCACTCTCGCACTCGCCCTCAAGCCATTCTGTCCGACAAGGCGTTGCAAAGCAACAAATGAGATTCCAACCGTCAACCGTCACCGACCGATCCCCCCCTTTGCTATTAAATTAAAATTCTTGTACAAAAATTGTTTCTCGCTCGCTGCTCGCAGAAACAATTTCAATTTCGACAAGAATCATTTGGTCCGGTTCCGGTTCGCCCGGATCACGACATTTACTGTCGGTTTCGGCCATCGCCACCACACCCGCCGGTTCCATTACCCTGGCCTGGAAGGCCGCGCAGCTGGCTGGGGCTCCCTACCGCGTGTGACCGACCAAATTGCCGTGGGGAGTGCGGAGGATGTATTCAAATGAACAAACTTTTCCTCCTCCCAAAAAACCTCCCTTCGAAACCAACGCTAACCCTGGGGCAACACATCAGAAGTCCCGGCGAGGGCTACGCTGTCCTTTCTCCTTTCCTTCTCTCTCTCTCTCTCTCTCTCTCTCTCACTCACTTTCTCTCTTTCTGTCGCTCTCTATGCCACCACTCGTCACTTGTCGTCAGCTGTAACTGA
>NC_064874.1:21197091-21219591 GCF_943734745.1 Anopheles darlingi | reverse complement strand
CATACAAGGATCGAGAGCAGTTGTTCTGTAAAAATAGCTATCATCCCAAATGGATACTCGATGACGTGGCGCATCAACTTCCTCCGTCATCATCCGGCATTTACGGATGAAAGAGGATTTCAAATATCATTCACACATATTGTTCCAAAAGTGGACACCTTTTTTTCGATAACATTCAAGAGTTTTGAGCAGTTGAAAGCGACGGCGTGCTATCTAACTTCCTTTCCAAACTGCTTGTCGCTGACGACCGGAAAAAATGTGTCTCTTGATCCATAAAGCAGACCGACGGTTATATCTTATCATAAGCTCCACCAATACCACCACCGCTATCACTAGCTAACATGATGTTGTTGCTGTAAACTGTGCTCGTGGTAGCTAATCCTTTCGACGCGGTAGCTGGCACCATACACACGCGCTTCGGCTTAAAAGCAAAGAAAGAGCCTCGAAAGATTTATCGACAGTCCCTGTAAGTACCCGAGGGAGTTTCCCGAAACTGTGACTAGGCGTAAGGACAGTAAAGCGGCCTGGATCAAGCGTTCCATTTGTTGTTCCAGCAGCATCACCAACGAACGGGGGAGGCTCAGTTCAAGTGACGCTTAATTTATTTCATCGCGGTTTAATCTGATGCAAACGGGCTCGGACACTCGGGAGGTCATCTCGGTGGGATTATGGTTCGCTCGAGTCGAATCGGACATCTCGCCGATGCAGCCAATGGATCCGTCCGGCGGCTGTCGGATTTCGTCGTCGGCAGCAGGCAGGCCGCCAGTAACGACCTCTAGAGCTCCGGCGACATTTTATCGCCCTCTTTCCCCCTGGCCCGGGCTCATGTCGGCTGTTCGGTAATTAGCTTCTGATTCTACCTGACGTCGGAGACAACATTTGAAAGATTAGATCTTTGACTCCCTTTCCCAGCTCTTCGTGGTTTCAGGTTGAATGGGTCGAGACGATAAGACGGAGTCGAGACGGAGAAGCTGGGCGCAGGTATCCGAACCCACCAAACAGGGGGCTGTTCATCACCGTCACCTCTAACAGGAACCTGTCGTCTGCATTCTCTGTCTCTCTCTCTCTCTCTCTCTCGCTGGTGTACTGCTGGCGACGCAAAGGTACACCAGAGGGTTGTTTATGTTTATGGCTGTTGACGTCGTCGTCGTCGTGGGTCGCCGACACAAAACATACTTACGAGCGGGAACAAATATTGGAAAAGATTACACCGCAGGATAGGCAAACGCGACAGAAGGTGGTCAGAAGATCGAGGACGACGACGACGCGAACCAAGAGGACGACTAGGGACGAGTGGGCCGGTGTTTAAGGACTCTTCTAGGGGTTGCGCCAGCCAACACACACTCAGCAGGTCAGCAGGTAGACGGAGCCACCGTACACCGTGATCCGCTCGGCGCGTGCGACCCTTTTCGGGGTCCTTTTTTTTGTTGGTTTTTAATGAGGCGCCACCGCAAATGCTGTCAAATGCGGTGCTGCCTGCGATGCTGCGAGGAACGGTGGAAGGAACCGTCGGGATGGTGCCAACCTGTCGCCTGGGAAAACGAATGGATGGCGAATGAGGCGGAGGTGGTGGTGGTGGTGGTGGTCGTCGTGAAGTGGATCAGAAGCGAGAAACGTTCTATCAACGCATATTGACCTAACATCGATCACCGTCACGTACCGTCATGGGATGAAGAGAGGGAAGAAGAAGGCCGGAAGAAGCATTGAGTGCTTTGCAGGGCTCGTTGTAGAAGCAATTTCTTTCGCCATAAATCGGGTCACGGGATCGGGCGGTGGTCCTTTAGATGATTGAATAATAGGAACGATCTTGGTCCAATGGATGAATGGATGATACAAATGGGGGAAGCTGGAAGGGAAATTGATTTCTCTCTCAAGGAATAAACTCCAGCTACTATGCTTGTAATTTCCATTGAAACCAATGCTGCGCATACATAAAGCAAAATGTAAAAAAAAACACACACACACACTTCCCTACAAAATACCTTCATTATAAGGCACCAGATAACCCTCGCACAATCGCAAGCGACGAAAGGCCGCGACACCGCCATTTGTGATGTCAAACAAGCCTTTGTTATTGATAAAGTTGCCAGAGAGAAAAGTGCTGACGCCGGGCGGATCGTACCGCTACGAAGATGATGTCTGCCTTGAAATCGCAGCGGACATGTCACCGGCGTGAGAAGCGAAGGGGGGAGGGGTTCTTTTTTATCTGCAAACAATAAAAAGGTACAGATTGTAAAACAGAGCCATTTTTATGTAAACCTTCGCGCGGGGCCGGGAGCATCGCACCGCTGCCGGAAATGTACAAAAATCCGGTCCGGTCCCTGCCATTCGCGCGGCACGGACGTCTCGTGGACGCGCAGTTGCAGTGCGCTTGGCTTTGTGAAGAATGTTGTGTTCCTCCTCTCCTCTGACCCCAGAAAACACATTGACATGATGATACAGGCGGCAGCGGTGCATGAGATCCGGGCTGGGAAGGCCGCGTGGAGCCGTGTTTGGAATTGTTTTGTGTTCAAGTTCAGGTTGGGGTTGTTGTTGGGGGAGAGAAGGCAGGAAGCTGCCGGAATGCCGGACGAGGTGTCACTTTGTCGTGGTTTTGGTGGTCGTCGTCGCTTGTTTCTTGTTTTGCTTACAGCGAACGCGAACGACTCAAATGGAGACGACTCGCTTACTTCGATATCGTTCCGACAAAGAAAGAGACGAAATGGTCGCCTATTGTTCGTTCGTTCCCCCCGTTGGTCGAAAAAAAAAATACTCCCGCGTCCGCGTACTGGCGGTGACACATTGAAATTGTGACGATTTCCGCAGGACTCCAACAAGTGACGTATGGTGCTGATATCCTTTTGTTTCAAAGGCAGTCTGGATTCCAGCTTCTGCTGCTGCTGCTGCTGTTGCTTGGTGAGTTCTTTGGATAGGAGAGAACGAAGAGACGGATTAACCAAACAATTTTTCGGTTAGATTTGCTTACTTACAGTTTTCTTTTCCATTTGTCGTGCCGCAATCTGGAATCCGGGCAATAATAGACCGGCGTCAGTATGCGTCACCGTCGTCGTAGGATAGGCCCAAAAGGAAACTCCATTGTCCTATACACACACACACACGAACCTCGCGACATCAACTGGTTTTTTTGTTGTTCGTCGTCGTCGTTGTCGTCGTCGTCGTTGTCATCCCTTGGTCTTTCGTTCCAACTTTTTCCATTTCCTGCTCTATGCTTCACCACCACCACCACCACCACCACCACCACCGTCACCAGCATCATCGCTTTGTTGTGCGTTTGTGTTTGCCCATTGTTATCGCGATGTCTCGTGGTTTCGATGTCGGTCGGGGTTTCCGATTACGCCGTGGGAAGGTCATTCGCCGACCGCCCGGCATGGTCATCGGCCCTCTTGATCCATGGGGCTCCCGGGTTTGGGGCCGGTTCTTGGTCTTCGTCTTGGAGGTCGCCGCTTTGTGGCCACTCCAAGCATTTCAAGCGCACCGCTTCGAGGTCAGTTGCATACAATTCCGTTGCCTTTGGGGCGACGGATTGTTGCGCAACCATGGAGCGGTGCACCCCGCGAGGCACCGGGGTGGGACCGGGCGGTGCGCGCATAAGATTATCGCATGAAATCTGACACCCCCAGAGACAGATCCAGATCCCACCAGCTGCATGCTGTGCTTCCCGCTATTTCCCACTCTCTCACTGCCTCTTTCTCTCCCACTATTGGTGTGATGATTTATGTGGGTGGGGCGGCCGCTAGCAGACCGACCGACATAACTAGCCAGGGTCGGCGACTCGCTGCAGTTTGGCATCTCGAGAGCCTCGAGACCTTCGCGCGATATGCCCGCCAAAAACGGTGAGACACAGCACGATGGTGCGCGATGAATTATTGCTAATTGCTGCCGGCCACCGCGACCGACTTAGCAGGAGATCATTTTCCTGTGGCCACCAGAATCAGATCAACAGCATACCGTATGGACTGTGTGTGTGTGTTCGCGAGCGCGCGCGCCACACTTAATGAGGGTCATGGCGACGGATTAGAGCGATCTTGGTGGAGCTCTGCATCGCCGTCGCATCAATCTCTCGGTGGTACCGTAGCCTCTGCTGAGTCAGCCATTATTTACAAGCATAATTGTCGTTGTATGTGAGTGACACAATTTAAATTCAAGGATTAACGCGGGCAGCAGCGGATTTCACGGATACAATTAAGTATCATTGGTAGCAACATTATCAAGCACATTATTTTAATAGACTCTAAGCGGCGCGATGTTTCTGTTCCGCTGATTCGGTTGAATTCGGCATTCGGTTACTGGAGTAGGCTCATTGTGAGATGGGAGGGGGCTGATTGTTAATTTACTTCAACCACAACCATTCCCGGCAGCGAAGTAGGCCTTCGCAACCGACTGTCGAGCGCGGTTTGCTGTTTTGGAGACTTGTCGAGTAGCATGCTACGAAATCACAATATTTTCTATTTTCTATTACGCCATGTTTTTTTTGTGTACCGTAAAAAAATTTAAAGCTGTTACTTTGCATGCCACCCATACTGTTGCTGCATGCTGCGGTGTGTGCGCCAGCGAGCTCTTGTTTTACGGTTCACAATGCGACGAGAAATAAATAAACATAAGTTCGGTAATAGCTGGGCCGAGCCGAGCCGAGCCGAGCCGGGTGTGCGAGCACTCAAAACATGCTAAAAGCTCCCGTAAATGGGGGACGGCGTCCATAGGGAGTAAAAGCGGAAAAGAGCGTCGTTCAGCATCCCCCCTCCCTAAGGGAAAAGTGTTCCCTAGTGGCCAGTTGCCCGAACCCCCCCGCGGGCAGCAACGTGATGTTCTGTGATGTAAATATTTCAAAAATATGTTCCATTGTTTGGCTGCACTCGGCATGCCACTTCCATCCCTTCCATTCCCTACACCTCATCCCTGGTGCGTGCGTGCTCTCCCCGTCGGTTGCGCGATGCATTACTTTTATCGAAACCACTACCATCAACAGCAGCAGCAGCAACAACAGCATAGCGTCACAAGGGCATTAGCAAGAGCGTGGCCCGTCGACCAACCGTCGACCACGGTCTGGCCAGATGCGTCATCAAGCGTTCTTCCGGTAAGGCCATTTCCGGTCCGGTTTCCCGGGAGAGACAGAGAGAGAGAGAGAGAGAGTGCATGAGTTTCGCTTCTAGCGTGGAACGTGTTCCTCCCAACCCCAATGTGGGGGTGGAGTGCGCTGTTCGATGTGCTTTGATTGAAATTCACCTTTTGGCGCCACCTGCCCCCCCTCCCCTTTTTCCTCCCTTCAATTTCATCGTTTCGGGTCGAGGGGCGAACCAGCAAACGGGAACATTATGGAACGGGAGCGAACGGGATAAAATCGTGACCATCGACCATCGGTGGCCCGGCAAACTGGCGGTGAGGTCAATGGTGAGTTTTGCGACACACAATGAACACACATTCCGTCGTCCACGGTGGCGTCCCTGTTTTACCTTCACTTCTCTCTCTCTCTCTCGCGGGCTGGCTGGCTCATGCTCTGGTATGTCTTATTGTGGCCACCGCAGGGCCCCTTTTTCGTTTCGCAATGCAACAACATCGGCCGGTCCAGTCCGAATCACGATGTGTACCGCGCGATATGCGTCATGCTGGGCCGCGAGAACACGCTTCGCGAGGGCAGGGAAAGGGGCCGGGTTTAGCGGCCCGTCACGCCACGGTACCGAACCGTGGTCTGCATGGTTTAGTAACGCTTTTCGAACGCCGTACGGGTAGACGCGGTACCTGGTACCATGTTGTTGCTACGACCGTCCATACCTTTGTCCATTCCATTCAAACCCGTCCGCTCGCCCTCCCTATTTCCAGCCCATTTTTCTAACCCCTTCTCTCGTACCCTTTCTCTCGTTTGCATCCACCCTCGCGGTGGCCACGCATGCTGCCACGATACGGCACGCTGAACAATGGCTTTTGGAGTACGGCAAGCGAACGGCAAGCGAACGGCAAGCGAACGGGTGAACGGTGAGCGACAGTGTAACGAATTTGCAGCCATCGACCGCCGCGCGGCTAAAAAACGGGCACACCATGGGCGAGCAACCGTAACGAAAGTGAATTTCGGTCCAGCAACCAGTTCGTCATCCCCGTGTCTGGCCCCCCTTTTGATCCGATGGAAAGTCGTCCGGTTGTGTGAGATGTGAACTTCCCCTAAGGAAGGCTAAACCTTCTCACATCTCATCGCTCACATCGGAGAGAATTGTTTACCTTTTTTTCGCCGCTCACTATACGCGCGTCCATATAGCGTGCGTTCGTGGCGCTTGAAGGGAGCAAAAGGAAGACGAGGGAGGCTAATGGGGTACGGTATGATGCACGCGCGACATGCTTGAGTGCCGCCCTCCCCCGAGTAGGGGGGGGACTCCAAATCGCTGCTAACGCCACTGTTGGACGAGCTGTGAACGACGACGACGACTCACATGCCTGCACACAGATCACATCTCACACCGCTCGGTGAGACAGAAAGAAACTGAGAGAGAGAGGCCTCACATTCGATGCTCGCTCTCTACGCATGGGTTTTGACCGCGAGACCGAGCTCCAAAAGGGGAAGACAGCAGACGACAAAAATATGCTCTCACAGCTGGGGTGGAATTTTATGCTGCCGCCGGTTTTGCGTGAGATAGAATTCGAAACGAAACGGAAAGCAGCATGCGAGAAGGGATGCGAGAAACCCGAACCGAATGTTTAAAACCGAACCCGAACCCGAGAGGCCGCCCGCCCGCCCGAAAGCTTCTTCTGGCTGCTGCTGCTGGTATACGGATACGGTACGGCACGCCATGGAACGGCATGTTGGGTCTTTTCGGTTGACGGTTTGCTGCTGGCGCTGGCGGCTCAGTCCGATTGTTGTCGCGTTGTCGAACGTAAAGCAAACGGCAGCGGTATAGTTATTGTGTGCACCAGCATCAGGAGTCGTGGTCGTCGTTGTCGTCGTCACTGCTGGTAATCGTCGGTCACGCGTGTTACACTTTCTTCACGCAGCACGATCATCGTCGTGTATCGTATATTTCTGTTTGGTTGGTTGGTTGGTTGGTTGGTTGGTTAGTGGTGTCTGAGATCCACCTCCAAAGGGTGCAACTGTTGCGAGTGTCGAATGAAAGTGTCGAGCAATTCGAACACGGGATTCACGGGTGCACTACTCCGTTCCGTTGTTGAGCAGCGAGTGAAGTGAAGTGTAGCACCCTCTGCTGCAGTACAGGAAGGTAAAGGCAATGGAGAATGGTTTCTGTTTTTTTTTTGGCCGTGATGTATGATTTTAGAGAGCAAATGGCCATTTGCGATCAGTGCAACCAACAACAACACCACCTTTTTCCGGCAGATTTAGAAAGGGTATTGTTTGGGAACAGAATGTATTGAATCATGTGCGTTTTCTAGAAGAATGGTTTGTGAATAGGGATTGTTTGATAAAACCAATAAAATAATCCCAAAACTAATGTGATTCTGTGTGTAAATGCTGACCACGTGTAATGTGAGATAAAATGGCAATCAAACAAAGTGCTTTCGCTACTAATTGCATCCTGGTATCAATCTACAACAACAAGACCCTATCGATGGCGATCGATGTGCCGAAACATAACACCCACTACGTGTCTGTACTGTACTAAAATCTCGTTGAAAATTACCAACAAATTTGGTACACGACGCACGGTGAAGGTGTTTCACCAAGTCAATCCAAGTGTTTTCGGTGTGCGGTGCGGTGTCAAACGGAGCACAGTATTGGGATGGAAGGGGCACCGTTAGTCGTTAATTTTTGCCCCCTCAATGGCGCACGAGTACGAGGCTGCGGCTGTCTCTTAACGATGTCGGCGTTAAAGTCGCAAGTTTATCCCGTGAAATTATCCTTCATCAGCACAACTCAGACTGGTGGTCGTGGTCGTGGTGGCAGTGGTGGTGGTGGCAAGGAGAAAGCTCAACGATCCTTGGCCTTCAGCGCACCACCCGCAGTCCGTTTAGCAGCAGCAGCAGCAGCAGCAGCAACAATAACAGCGCATAGCAAAGAAGAAGTCGTAGCAGCAGCAGCAGCAGCAGCAGCAACCGTTAGTGTGCGGAAGTGGCATAATTAATTGTGCCATTAGTGTGCCCCTTTCTCTGTCTGTGTGTGTGCGTGCACGTAGCTGCTGTGTGTCTGTGTGTGCGTTTGTGTCGCCATTTGAATCTTTCTCTGTGTGCTTGAATCCTGTGTGTTGTATGCAGCTAGTAAAATGGTTTAGCTCATTGTGGTCGGTGTTCGTATGACGTAGATAAAGAGAGAAAGATAAAGAGAGAGCGAGAGCGAGAAAGAGATGTACAAAACCGGAAGTGAAAGCAATCCTGCAGGAAGTGCTCTGGTGGCCAAGAAGCCACACTAGTAGCAGCCACTCGTTTCCATGCCGTAGTCTGTGGCCACGAGCCAGTGAACCTAACGATTGGTGAATTTTAAGTGTGTGGTCGACTAAGGGCCTCTCTGTGCGTGTGTGTGTGTGAAGTGCGAGCCCGGGAATTAAGTCACTTGGTCGACCAAGTCAAGGAGGCGCTTATGAAAAGCGAAAAGTTTATCCGACCCCTCGACCTACGACCAGCAACACCACTATCATCATCACCACCACAGTGTCAAACAATAGGATCGTGGCCAGGGACTGCTGCACATGCACACACACACACATCGACAGTGGCACACACACACAACCAGGTGCACATACAAAACCCACTCATAAACGTAAGTGACAATCTGTTTACTTAGTTCAAGCACTGTCTCGGTTCCCGCAGAGGGGACGGGGCTACCTACCTGGGAGGGGGTGGAAACCGCAAAAACACCTTCACCAGTGGCACCTGGAGCATCGAAGGATGATCGAAGGGTGTTTGCGTGTGTAGGCGCGTGCGATGGTTTCGCGTTTCTGCCTCAAATTACCAACTTTCCCTTTTTCCAAACGGGGGTTGGGCCCAAAGGACCCACTCGGTCAAACTTTTGACCGGCCACTTTGTGCCAGGTTTCTCATCAGAGAGAAGGGGCCGTCCAGCCCTTCCAGCCTCGCTCCTTGGTGCCGCTAGATCCTAGCGGAGGTCGACCGTGTCAAGTGTGGTCGGTTTGCGTCCGGACCCTTTTGCAAGGACAACGACAATACCTTTCCCTCTCTCCCGGGGGAGAAAGTTGGTGCCGGTTTGATTGTGTTCGATAAATATTTTAAACCAAAGTATCCCTTTATTGTGTGCGAGTCTATCCGGCGTCCCCTCCTACCCCGGGATCTTGAAAACGCCGCTC
Source organism: Anopheles darlingi (assembly GCF_943734745.1). NCBI lineage: Eukaryota > Metazoa > Arthropoda > Insecta > Diptera > Culicidae > Anopheles > Anopheles darlingi. Next base: position 21,210,356 of record NC_064874.1, on the reverse strand, counting down.
AATCTCAATCACCTTGCCATCAGCAACAGTAGCATCATCTGTGCTCTACCGTTCCCTGTGTGTCTGTATGAGTACGTGCCTCTGTGTGTGTGTGTGGCTTGATAAAGAAAAGGGGGATGGGATCGTTCGTGCAAACAGACGCCTGTCCTGAAGGTGGCAAAATCGACTTTCGAAACGGATTAGGGCCAGGCCAGGACTTTCCGGGTTTTCTGATGAAGTTGCCGCGCGTGTGGTTCCTCCTCCTCAACCTCCTGTCTTGCTCTCTCTCGCTCTGTGAATCCCCGTGAAAGGATGAGCATTGTTTCATGCACGAAAGCTTTTGTCAACGGTTTAGTGTGTGGTTTGTGGTGTTGAGTTTGCCTTTGAAGACAGGTCTTTGCTTAGGCCGCAGCAACAGCAGCAGCAGCAGCATTAGGACTTCCAGAAACTTCCATTATTTATAGACTCTCTCCGGTTTGAGACTCCTCCTTCTGGTTTCATCATAATATCGAGACCGGAGGGTGGCCTCAGGATGGTCTATGGAAATGAATGATTGATGTAGAGACAATATTGGTGAATGATTTAGAATCCATCATCACCATCGTCATCTTCATCATCATCACAGCGGCACATCCTGTTTGGACATTATGTCTGCACCATTGCCATGTGTCGAAGCAGAAGGACACACTTATTTGTCTTTTCTGTGACCGATTTAATAGCTAATAGACCGAAATCCCTTTCAAATCATGCTAGAATCGAGTTTCTGAGTAGTTTCTCTGACAGGGCACGCTGTATGATTAACATTGACAATCCCATTTCTCGCTAAAGGATAAGCCCCGGGGCGAGCGAGAACACCTAATGGAACACGATACCACCCACCTCCCCTCCCAAAGGTTGAGCATCAAAAACACGTAACATGCTACTAATATGAAACAATTAATCCCGTTTTGCCGGAATTACTCGTATTCCCCGGAACCCGCGGCTGCCTGCGGCTATGATGCGCATCTAAAACATCCAATAAAAACATTCATTTATGCGGTTTGCCGTTGGCGAATTCCCGGTGCGCGCCTTTGGAACAACAACATCAACGCAAAACAAAAACAGGAATCCAAACATCAGACGGAATGTTTGCCGCTGGAAATTGAAATGTTGCTGCTGCTGCTGCTGCTGCTCCGTCGGCATAACAAGCAACAAGCCACCAGCAGCAACATCGTCGGCTGCGTCCTTGTTGTGGTAGCCCTTTGGTCGATTCCCTCTCGTTGGCGGGGCATCCATTGCGCCCCACGCGCCACCTCATTTGATGCCTCGTGCATCCGGAGTACGGAGGATTGTCGTACATAGTCCCTGCCCTTCGCTCCCATCAAACCCAGGACGGGGGGGATGGTGAGGAAATAAATAAATTGATATTTAAACAGCTTCGAGCAACAACACGCACTAGCGCCATGCTCGCTACTACGTCAAGTACGAGGTTTACGGGCCGGGCTGCCTGGGATCCCTGGTACCGATCACTTTGAGCCAGCTGCTACCACCAACGACCGCCCATTCCCATTGTTGTCGTTGTTGTTGTTGTTGTTGTTGTTGTCGACGTCGACGTGGTGGTGGTGCGGTATCGCAAGCGTATCGAATTTATCGGTTGAGCAATTGCAAATGTGATATCGATTTCCAAGCCGGCCGAAGAAGAGTTTCGCCCAAAATTCTAAAGCAGCACCGCACCAGCTCTGGGATTCAGCATTTTCAACTCCGGTTCGGTTGTTCGGTTTGTTGTGCAGATGCTCGAGTATGTGGCATGGAAGGTGGGGCTGGCTGGCTGGCGGTTACACTCAAATGCTCAAAAGTTTCGTGCAGTTCACGTACGCCATACCGTTACGTACGCGCGCCTCCATTATGTTTTGGGTTTCGGGCTTCAGCGATGTTTAAGTGGAGCGGATTTATGTTTGAAGAGCAGATGGAAATTGGAGTCGAATGTCTACACAAAGGCCCGCTGCTGGGATAAGGACCATCGGAACACACACACACACACACAAACTCGTGCGCATGTGTGCTCCGGTATCCTTTCCGGATCGGTCGATTCGGTTTCCTGGCTAACCAGGACCGCAGTTGCCTTGGTTACTACTGGATTGTTCGATCATTGAATAAAGGTCCCCGGGTATGGTCAGGGCAGTATCCTTCGTTCCGAGAAATCAGTGACCGAATCGAAAACATCGCCGGGATCCGGAAAATAAAAATTGTTACAATACCTGTTTTTTTTCCTGATGCCCCGTTCCGTATGGTTCCGTAGCTTCCCAATTCCCATGCCAGTCCAGGGAGTGCATCCGCAGGGTTGGCAAACGGCATTTGGTCGCCTACTGCGTCACCGGAACGAACTGCCATTTTTCACGTTTCACAGTTTCGCGAGACGAGAGCGAAAGATGAGAGATGAACGGGGAACGGGAATAATGCTCCAAAGTAACACAAATAAATTCAATTTATTAGCGCATGGAATGCCACGCTACCGCGATGGTGATGGTGGAGCGGCCACCTAGCGCTAGCTGCCTGCCTGCCTGTTAGCCGTTAATCCGGGTCCGAGTCGCTCTGCTCTTCTCTGGTGCCAAGCCGAGAGCTTTCGCACGGACACGGACAGACGGTTGGCGTTGGTTGGTGGGAAACCACGCGGGGGTTCGATCCGTAATCCGATTGCCGCGAGAACCCACACCGGCAAATCGATTAACATCGGATGGGACTGGGACGCCGGATCGAAGCCGAAATTCCGACAGCAAGCATCCGATTCGATCGTGCACGCTGCGTGACGCTATTCGTGGCGTGTTTTCGGTGCGCCACGTGACAGGCTGGCCGGCGACGGCACCACGGGCACCAGCCGCAGTTCGTTAGCTTCACCGATAAGCTCGTGCGGGAGTCGAGGCACCGAGTTACGCGGCACCGAAGGCGCTTCTCGTCTGGCCAAGCTGCTATTTTGATTAATGACCTCGGGACCTGGCGCGCGCGCGCGCTCTCTTGCCGGGATTACCGGTAATTGCAGAGGGTCTTGTAGATAGAACCAAACAAGCAAAAAAAAAAAAAGCAAGAAGGCAAACGCAAAAGCACTCCTGGCGACGCCGAAACCCTCGGACGGATGGAGTGAGCAGTCGTGTGATGTACGGGGAATAGCAGAAAATCCTCGCCAGCAGGCAAAACCGGCCACCGTCCGTCCGTCCGTCCGTCCGTGGCTCTTCTTGACACGACACGTCGCACCGGGCACCGAACCTGACGTCCATTTGGTAAACGATTTTTTACATCATCTCCTTGGCTGCTGCTGCTGATGCTGGTCGTGGTGGTCTCTCCTTTTTGGCAAGATGAAGCCCCTTAAGCTCCGGGCAACATCTTCGGTAATCGACTTGGACAGCGACCGCGCGACTGGACGCACCACGGAATTGGGTGGGTTGAAGGATTTCTCCAGCTAAGAAATCCGGCTTCCGGCCGTCCAGGCCTGCTGGAGCTGGTGAATCTAGTGAACGGCGACCGGCGGAGCCGTTAAATCTTTGGCCAGAAAATTAGAAACTCCCTCCAGCCCAGCCCAGCCCAGCCCAGCCCAGGGGGCAGACCGGTTGCTGAGGACCGTTCCGTTTAAGACAGGACCGAATGCTGCGTTTCCCTTGGCGCCATGGAGAGAGAGGCAGAGAGAGAGATAGGGAGGCCGAGAGAGAGAAAGTGTGTTAAACGGGAGTGAAGTTTTATGTTATTCCAGGGCGGTCGCGTCCCTCGGTCGCAATTAGATTCCGCGACGTAATATTCGCGCATTTGCAATTTTGTAGTCCCCCCCTCCCCCGTTTCCGGTCCCTCGTGCTGTAGATGAAGCTGCTGCTGGCAGGATAATGGTTCGCCGTTTCGTCGTTCCTCCGTTCCCTGGACCACTCGCCCCAACTCTCGAGTCTTGTGCATCGGCCAAGGGTTCCGTAATTATTCGTTTCTGGTTTTCGGTCCCGTACCGCTCCACGCTCGCCACATTAATCTCCAGGCAGACGGAGAAAAGGCTAACAGGACAGTTGCGCTAAAGTTTAGCATTCGGCTCGGGTGTAGAAGTAGCTGTGCTTATCATGGCCACCGGGGCGTTCCGGTTGCTTAGGAACGTAGAACAAGTTGAAGGCTTCCGTCCATCCGTCCGTTTCGTTCGGAAGATTGTTTCGTCAAACAGCAGGGTTTGTTCGTTGCAGGGTTTGCAGCGTTTTCAAAACAAATTTTGAACCTGCCGACATTCATTAGTTAGTGATGCGCCGGGTTCCAGGTGATGTAATGGAGCGACCCGTGCGAAAGAGAAGCGATGGAAAGATTAATGGAAAAGGTTAGCAAAACAAAACCGGGACCGCGCTGAATTCCCCCTGATCGATGACAATCAGTCTAATTGACGTTTGACGATATACCGGCCGGCCGGCCGGCCCCTTCCCCACAACTCCGCAACTCTCGATTCGTGAAGTTGTTTGCCAAATTACCCGAAATTAACGCCGGATCGATCGCCGTGGCGTGCGAAAGGTCCCAAACTTTCCTGCTCCTTTCGTCCATTCCCGAGGACCCGATTTTGTGGCCGGTTTGTGTTTTGGGTTTGGTTTTGGGACAAATGCCTTCCGAAATAGTCTTCTGCCTTTCGCCATCGCCGTCGTCGTCGTGGTCGATGTCGTCCTTGGGAGTGACTGTTTACATCTACTCCGGTAAGTTTGTCGATTGTGTGCCGACAGTGTCCCATCACGCAACGGAACTTACCGTTGCAGGATTGTCTGAAGTCTATGCCATGTCGACGGATGGTAACTTTTGTGTCCCGGAAGCCTTTCTCCTCTCTCCCTGCTCCCTGAGTTGAGGTTACGAGGCGCTCGACGGCGGTGGCGGTAGCTTGGTAGCACCGTTGACTAACATTTGCCTTGTCATCGAATGATTGTTTCGTTCGTTTGTTTGGTCCCATCGGTCCCAAGCATCGGTTCGGTAGTCCTGTACTCGTCGTCGTCCTGTTCTGTCCTGTTCTGTTCGTCGTCCTTGCGCCTTGCGAGATTTGTGAAGAGGCGAAGAGTTCTCGAATGTCGGCAAAGTTGAACACACTCATCTGTCACCGACCTGAAGGCCTGGCCATCGCACAATGAACGGCGTCCCCGGGGAGGCAGGAGCTGGCAGGAGCTGTGGTGGAGAAGAAAACGAATTTGATTGAGTTTTGGGGTTGCTCGCGCCAGAAATTGATTTCCCGCCTTGGATGTCACGACAAAGGAAGGCAGGAAGGAAGGAAGCTGCTCGCCCCCGTTCCCGGGGGAGGGGAGGTGATGGTGGCATGTTTTCTCAGGAAGTGACGCCGCTAATGCTAACGCTCTTCGACACCACCCGGGGAGGGCACCGTTACTGGTCGAATCGTTGAAATGAATCGATTTCGGAACCGTCTTGCAATTTAATTACTTTCCATTGACATTGTCTGGGAGGGGAGGGGAGGCGAGTACCAGACCGTCGACAACCGATTAAGAGACCGACTGGCATGGACATTTGGCTTCGCCCTCCTTCGCGCTCCTGCTCCTTCGATTGCTGTCAAACAAATTATCCTTTTTCAATGGGCATCAGTCGAGTGGCGGCGGTTCGGTTGCCATAACGATTACGATTGCTATAAGTGTCGCCATTTTTCTCGGAATGTTCCATGTTCCCAGGCCCCAGGGGATGACTCAGTTTTGCCAGAAGTTGAACGACTCTGAACCAGTGGAAGGGGTGCTGGTGATCGATAAGAAGGATGGTGCTTAAGGAGCATCGTTTGATGATGGCTGGTGGATCATTGAGGCCAACGAACCGCTGGTTGCTCCTCGGTGCCTAATGGCAACGGTTATCTGCGGTGCCAGTGAGTCTCGGTGAATGAATATTTCACTTCGTCGGTGCAGCCGGTCGACCTTATGGGCCGGTCCGGAAGCAGCTTGCTGGACACCGAGCTCGATGGCGGTCTCATCTGGCGTGATTTCACGGTTCTTGGCGGACGGGTGAAGGGGGGAAGGGAATTCCAGGAATTTCGGTGACCATCAACTGGCGACCTGACGTCTACGGGGGCGTTGGAGTCGGTAACAATAATGGCGCCGAATGCATAATGGCGGGCGCATTGATGGAGTAGCCATTAGCGGATCAATTATTAGTGGACATCCCCACAGTTTAATGTTGTGGTCCTGTTACCTTTCTCGCTCATAAAACTTGCGGTGCCTGAAATGCGATTACGAAATGCCTAAATGTATTTTTAAGACCTTTATCCGCGCGCGGAACAAAGCCACACAATGAGAGCGATTTTTGCTGGAATTTTAGGGAATTTTGGAAAATGGAATCACTAATGAAAAAGGCTTTTGAACAATGAAATAATGCAAATTTAATTCTCTGTCTAATAGCCTCATTTCGATCCGACAGTGGTTTCGGTGCAGCGCAATGTGGTTTGCAAATTGAATTTAGCAAGAATGAGCGAACAGCGTCATGATTCATTCTCTAAATTAAATCTAGTGCAGGCGGAAAAACTGTTTACGGAATGCAACCGTACCGTGAGCGTTCCGTATTAGGATTTCCACGTAACAAATACATCCGCATTTTGCGTTTTGCGTGGCAGCACATTGTCATAATTAATGATGAGGATCAGAATGATGGTTACATCAATGGAATCACATCGCTCACGAAAATGCCTCGAATGTAATTTGGCCAAAAACATTACGTCGAACTGATGATGGTGCTCATAATTTTAACCGGAACCGTAAAAGTATAGAATGGAATGGAGAGGATTCATTTCCCTGCGAACAAACCTCATTTAGGGTTCGGACTCATTAGGACCGAATTCAACTCATTGTCGACGTAAATCAATAGGTGCTGCATCGCTACCGATTGTGTTCGATTCGTACAAAGTAAAGACAACAAAATATGGCCAGAGCAGGGGAAAAAAGGGAAAATACAAAAGCACCCCCATCGAGCGACCATCGTTTATCATCGTCATCATCATCATCATCATCATGATGCCGACATTGGCATCGGAATCGATGGCATCGCCGTTACGATACGATATGTGTGCCTGTCGAGTGGAATAGAGATTTTCCTTTTGTTTTCACCCACCCCCCCCTCCTTCCCTTTTCCATCGATCGAAAGCAAAAAAAAAGGGGAAAACATGGTCGGTTGACATGCGATTGTTAAATTTTCGACAACCGACAGCGCCGCTCGAGAGAGAGAGAGTTTTGCGCGCGGATCGCGAACCGTATCGCGAAACCCTTCCACGGGTACGAAACACGCTCCGGCCGTCCATCAATTGATAGAAAGTGCGCGCAGTAAATGGTGGGGAAAGGTACAGACAGACAGACAGACAGTGCAGCAGCACAAGGAAGGAAGGAAGGTCCTGTGTTGCGAAGCAAAAGCGAAATGAAACAACATTTCTGCGGGGTGTGTGTTTGGTTTTTTGCCTTTGGTATTCGAGGTTTTTCTGCTCGATTGTCTGCCGGCCTGGAGATACACAGTAATTGTTTTCCCAGCTTGACAACTCGCGAGATTAAACCGGTTCACTGCAAATCGCTTGTCCCCTGGGATTTGCTGAATGTTCTAGCGAAGCGAAAAAAAAAAAATCGATTCAAAATGCTGCTTTGTCTCTTCTTTGAAAGCTTTCATATGCTGCTAAAACTAAAGGCAGATCTGCAGATCGGTTCATATTACAGCGGCGATACTGTACTCAAACCCGAGAAAAAGGCTACAAAAGATAGAGAAAGCTTTCGCTTCATCTGTAAAAAGTGCATATACTTGATGTGATCAAAGCCGGAGTGAACTTCTGCGTGGGTTACAACGGAATGAATCATCCACCCAGCGACCGCCGTTTCGCTCGACGGAACAGAGGGTTGGCCCGCCCTTTGCGCAACCGGATATGAGCGTGTGCGGACAAGGTTATTTAACTTTTTGCTCGTTCACCAACCAACGTTAGTTAGCTTACTATTTTGTTTTTTCATTTGACTTTTTGCCATCCCTTCGAAATCTGTTTGACTTCACGAGCAGCGCGATCGATCTATTTCGCTAATCGATTTTGTCGGTTTTCCGTTTTCCCTGCGTTTTTTTTTTGTTGCTGCGGGGGAAAACATCCCCCTCCCTCCTCCCACAAAACCACCTTCGGTGTGACGGCAGTCCCTTGATGACGCTGACAAACCCGCTGCTGCTCTCGGCTTTTCGGAGCCATTTAATTGAATTGCTTTCTGCGGTTTTTAATCAGCGCGTGGCCGCGACTGCTGCTGGTGCTGCTGGTGCTGGTGCTGGCGCTTGTTGCCGGAGCCCCCGTGACCGTGTCGGTCACCCGTGGGCAAATTAGTGTAGCCCCCCTTTTCAATGTGAGCATTAATTTTATGCACTTTTGCACATTCGGCCGCCATGTGCCACGTGATGCAATTTTGGTATTAGAAGCTGCGAGCTGCGAGTGATTGACTCGGGAGACCCCGTTAGCTAACCAACCAACGATGTAGGTGATGCCACATTTCCATGCTGGACACACACACACACACAGTGTCTGTCTCATTAGTGTCGTGGTGTCCCCGGGGTGGTGAACGATGCGGTGCGTTGGTTTTTAACCATAATTTGATCGGACGACATATTTAAACGATTTCATTTGTCAAGTGCGTGTTCACTGTACTCTTCAAACTTCGCTGTAGCTTCTTCAAAAACAAAAGCAACCCAAAACTGATCGTTCGTGCTTCCACGTCCATCATTAACTCGAGACACCTTTGCAGCTCGGGGGATGGAGTTTTTGAAACGCGGAAACACTCATCCGAGGACCGGGTGCCGACGCTGGCTGGAGTGATGTTCGCGCAAGCGAGTGCCGAGATGCTTATCAGACCGTGAAAGGCGTCGGTGTGGTATATGTGGGTTCAAGGTTTTCTCCATAAATTAGTGGGCTCACTCTCCGCAAAACAACAACATGAACCATAGTAGAATGGCCAACCATCGGGAAGCTTTTATTTGCTGAACAACAACAATAACATCCTCCTCGACGCAACTCCAATGCCGTTGACCTCCTGTTTGTTAGCAGCAGCAGCGACCACAGCGCCTTGCTTCTCTTGTGCGCCCCTAAATTAATCTCAGTATTCGATCACTTTATGGCACATTTATGGCTGGTGCTGGGTGCCGGTGCTTCCATTGTTGGCACGGTGTCATCTGAGAAAAGAGGATTAATTTTATGGACTCTCGGTCGCGCCGGATTGGTGGAGAGGAAACGCAATCGTCCTTCGTTTGGCTGCCGACCGGTATGAGTCTACGCTTGCATTAATCCATCTTCGAATGCTGACGATGCTGTGTCCGTTGCTGGTGTCTATGCTGGTGTTGGTGCCTGTGGTTTGCCTCTGCTCATCATATCATTAGCCTAATTGAATATAAACATTATCGAGCTTAATTAAGCAGAACAACTGCCACTTGTTCTAATCCGGGGCGCGCTCGCAGGCGGTTCGTGGCCATTTTCGCTTGGCCAGCAGCAGCAGCAGCAGCAGCAGCAGCACCAGGGAACAACTGTTTACGTCGCCATCGGTCGGGGCTTCGATTTCCTGTCGCTTCCATTTCCCAGTCCCCTCCCCCGGCCTTCGGTGACACATTATTGTTATCATTGTTATTGTTCGCCAGCCAAAACCGAGCGCCTTCCGGGCCTGGTGCTTATCGATAATCCGAGCACGGGCACCGAGAAGAGAGAGAATTGCAATGTGGTGGTGAACCAAGAGACAACGCTTCGCATTCGAATCTCATTAGATTTGGTTCCTTACGGGCGGTGATTGGAAGTGGAGCGTTCCATTGCAGAAGACCTGTTATGCTGATTGATAAATGCAAACGTTGGCGCTTTCGGTGGCACGGATACTGAATCCACAGCGTTTTCTTGGCTCGGTTGCGATGCGTTGCCAAGATGATGCAGTTAGTGGCGTTTCCGGGCATAAGGGAGAGAGAGAGAGAGAGAGAGAGAAAAAAGCTTTCCCGACAGATTGTTGGCCGGGAAACACGCTATTAGGCAGAAACAATGGCTGCATAATTGAATTTTATGATGATTACACAGTTGGATTGTTTTTTTTTCTCTCTCTCTCTGCTGTTGTTTTTGTTTTCCCTCCGACCTTTTCCTTCGACTTCCTTCTGGGCGGCGGTGGACCATCGTCCGGTACGGTACAAAACGTTGCCGTGGCGCTAAGGTTCACCTTCGCCGTCGTGTGCATTGGCAAGAGGAGAGAGAGACCGAGAGACCGAGAAGCATAAAACTAGAGAAGAATGGCGAAGCAAATTGCAGACACGATAAAATCTAGCCCTGCAAGCGGACGGCGGCGCTATCGCCGACACCGGCCAAAAACCCGGGCGTCAGGACGGCGCTACTGGAGGGGCCACTGGTCCGGTCTGGTGAGGAGCCGCTCCAGGTACCAGGCACGTGTGCAGCAGCAGCAGCAGCAGCAGAAAGTGCAAAACGACGGAATTTCGCTCGCTGAGGTGATGAAATGGTTGTGGCAAAGCGTGAAAGCAAAATAAAATGGATCGCCCGGTCGCTGAATTCCGGTCACGGGAAACTCACCCCTTTCCTCCCGCTCCCACGCGCACAGGAAGGAGTGTAGAAGCATATCCGGCCCAGCTGGCTGGCCGGCTGGCTGGCTGGCTGGTCGGTTGACGTTGGTCCACAGTAACATCAACGGCACAACCGGGATGCGGTGGCCGCGGCCACGTCCCACCACCGTCGCGGCCATCCAACGGTTCCCGGTGATAGATGGTCACCGACACCACCCACCGCACGTGCCGCGCTGCTGCAACCTTGCCACTGGCCACGTCACCGGGATAGGGCAGAAAAATGTTCCACTTCCGTTTTCCGGAAGGACCCGCCGGTTGAGTGTGTTTGTGTGAGAAAGACAGAGAGAGAGAGAGAGAGAGAGAGAGAGAGAGAGAGAAAGAGAAGAAAAATGGTTGGAAAAAGAAATGGAAATTCGTCGAGCAGCGCCGCGCCGAGGCGTCGAGGAAATGGTTGGATATGAAAATAAGAAAAATGGCCACAACCATCCCGAACGAACCAAAACGAACGAAAAAAAAACCGGAAAAAATGGAGGAAAACACCAGAAAACGGTGGTGAATCTCGGCAAAACGGAAATGAAAGGAAGAGAGACTGAAATGCGCTCCGAATAACAGAAATGTTGTTTTTTAACCCACCACCACCACCAGCACCACCTTCTGCTCCTGGTGCTCCTCCTTTAGTAACCGGAATGGGAAGGGAATGAATGGCAAGGACGGGTGGAATTCCGTTTTTTTTCGCACAAAAAGTATGAAGGAGATCGCATAACGCAAAGGATGCAACTCTGCTGGCTGCTGGCTGCAGTGGTTAATGGAGAATGACTCGTGCACTCGACGTGCATCTGTAGCGGTATGTAATGACTGTGTGTTTGTGTGTGTATGTTCGAAAGCGAGGGGTTATAATTGAAAGTTTGTTCACTAATGTTAACACACGGTGTTTCAGCTTGTTCGAATGTCAGTAAATTACTGGACTGACATAAATCCGAGGACGGACCAAACCAGAAAAATGTAACACAAAGCAAATGTTACTAGTGAGCATATGGCAATCTGATTTGTGGTTCATTCTGTGGGTAGAATACAACCGAGTGATCTGGACGATCGATTGTGAAACTCATTTTCAGTAAGTTGCATTGCTGGTTGGTTACTTTTCCTCCCATACTAGTGTGCCTTGACAAAAACTGAGAAAGTATCAAAGCCTACAATGTAAACGGCACCCCCAAAAACGGCGAATATGTCCGACGAAATAAATGAAATAAAACGTAGAATCGCACTTGCTTGTGGGCCAGATTGCGCAGAGAACGAAACTTTTGCTGCCTGCTGAACCATCCCGGGAGGGCTTGGGGTCCATAAATTGGACCACCGCGGCCTCTGGCCCGGAGCGTACTGCCAGTGCAAAACCCCAAACAGCGAACCGGCTGCCGGCACTTCCAAAGAAAGGGGACCACCACGGCCCCGGTGATGAATGGAAATGAAACGGAATCTCTCATCCTCAGTTCCGGTCGCTTCGGTTTCCATTCATTTCCTATAAACATTTGTATGATTTGTGTGTGTGTGAGGGGGGAGGGGAGAGGGAACGATGCAGCAATTCGCTCGAAACAACGGCAGAGTGGCAGAGCAACATAACAACAAACCTCACCCCATGCACCGGGTCCCGGGGGTTTCTCTGGCCGGGTCGGGATGCGGCCACAACTGGAGCAACCACCGGGTTCGGGTTGAAGGAAGAAATGAAGGTTTCGCGCCGTGAAATATGGCCAACGAAGGCCACACCGTTGCGTTCCTCGGTAAAATGATGCGCACCACCACCACCATCGGTGGGACGTTGGGCAAAGGTGATGACGTTGGCCAAGGGGTGTAGAAGTTACGCGTGAACGCAGGAACATCGCGTCAGATGCTGCTGCTGGATGGTCCACGGTTGGTTTTGCGTGGAAACTGCAACTCCACATCTATCGCTCTCAGGAGCAAAGACTTGGCTATCACGATAGGGATCTGGGGAAGGTACCATGGCGTCCAGAGCATCCCAAAACCAACCTCGCATCATCAGATGGCCGGATGCAGTCACGGCGTGCATCGGCGTAATCCTTTGTAATGAAATGACCGACACGGGCCAGGAGGGTTGGCCGCTGGCAGCAGCGCACCAGCAGCTGTTCGTTAAGTTGACGTTGTTGCTGAGGAGAGTTTACTGCCATTGGATTAGTGAGCGTTGTGGAGGGTTTTGTGTAGAGGGACAGTAAGTTTCGAGATCTCCTCTGGCTATCCGGCTAGAGCTAGAGATGCTGCTTTCGGCTTTCGGTGTCCTCCTGTGGCGGGCTGCTGGCTGCATAATCCTCGGGCTGTACACCACGAGTCCTGTGTGTGTGTGTGTGCATCGAGTGCTTTACGATACTGTTCTCGCTCGGTTTATGGGATGGGCTACCGTTTTGATAGTCGGCAGATCAACTGTTTGCCCCTTTGTGTGTGACCCTTGGAACAATAGGAGCATTACGTGTGGCTTATTACACTCGCTGAAAACTGCTGGTAAACCGATCCGTTGCGATCCCCAAAGTATCAGCATCAGATTGGTCCGGGTAGATCGAAGCTTTGTCGAAGACCAAAACCGGAAAGTTCTCGGCCGGGGGAGTGTATTCCAAGAAAAGTTTCCCCACTGTTAGGATTTAGGAGGCAGGCATGGAACAGTAAATTCGTATTTATTCGCAATCCGCACCTTCGTTGGTAACTTGTACACTTTTTCCGAAATCATTATGAAACTTCGCTGGAACGGATTTCCTTCCCTCGTGTATTTGATAATT
>NC_064874.1:21144591-21194591 GCF_943734745.1 Anopheles darlingi | reverse complement strand
GAGTCTCCTAGTTCCGCCCTCACTCGTCGCCGTCGCCAGTGCGTCAGTTTGTTGGTGAAGTGGTGGTGAAAACATGGAAAAATATATTTCGAATGCAAATACATGATTTATGGTTGTGCCATTGTGAGGGCAGGACGGTTGCGTCGGTTGCGACGGTCCTCGTCGTTTTGGGGGTGGAAACCCCCGATCCATACTCAGTTCACTAACCCCCCCCCCCCCCCCCCCCCCCCAATAATGCGCTTTGGAGGATGGACGGAGGATTCAGGTGGACTCGACTCCGGTGGCCGTGCGCCGGGCAGTTGCGTTTGCTACTTTCGCTAGTGCTTTTGCTTTGTTTGCAAGCTGTGGAAGAAGGGGCTGGTGCTGAGTGGGGGAAAAAGGGAAAATGCATAAAATATTTCAATACCATTCCCATTATCCATTTCCCCGAAAACCTTTCCGGATGCTTCGGAACCATTTGATGTTTTACCTTTGGATTGTATTGTGTGTTCTGGTTCGGGATTCTTGCTTTTCTTTCGATACTTTTGGTGCCCGTTCTTTTGCCACCTCCCCTCGATTTGAGTGCCGCAGTGTGTTTGGGAGTAGCGCTCGTTGAATTATGAACTATTCTGCTGCTGCTGTTGCTGCTGTTGCTGCTACTTCGCTGAACGTCGAACCGAAGATCGATTGTCGGTGCCTCAAAGTGATTCTTGGGAACAAATGCCGAAGATGCCCGGGCTGGTAGCTATAAATCATCTTCTGATCGTACTTCTAGTAGTTCCACGGAGACAGATTAATTCGGGAAATGTGTATCGGAAAGTTCGGCAGAACATCAAAGCATCCAGCATCGAGATGATGCTCTAGGGACATGCGCATTACCTTGGTAACGAGAACAATGGCTAGCTACCGCTAAACGATTTGCAAACATTCGAGGAAGTGGTACGAGACAAATTGTGACAAATAGCATTAAAGATCTATTGCAACCTTTTAGCCTTAAATGTAGAATTTCGATTAACGAAATCAATATCATATCCTAGAATGCATATTGAGTGAGCTACTTGCGAGAAAGCACTTCAAAGAGAACGTTTTTGGTCGATCGTTTTGGGGTTTGTTATCACAAGATATACATATTTTATATCTCACGCTGTACTCAACATTTTAATTTGGTTACATACATTGTAACCTCACCCCCTGCGGCTGTTGCAAACAGACGCCGCCGCTCCTGCTTCTCCATCGACGCTATCGCCCGAAAACGGATTTCCGGACGCGAGCCGATAAGCGAAATGGTTCGATTTTATCAACGGGTACAAAATATATATACATACATTTTTCCACAAACGATCGCTACTCTCGGCCACCCATCGTCCGGTCCCGGGTCGAGCGACCGGGGACCAGGGAATTTACGATCACTTCCGCCCGGACCTCCCGCAGTCCTGTCTGTCCAGGGAAATACTTTAGAATCCGCATAAGGAACGTAGAGCGAAGAGTGCGAGAGAATGAAAAGTTCCAACAGAGCATGGTCATGACCAGGCCAAGGGGGCCCCGTGGCTGTGTGGCACCAATGTGCAAACAATGGCCGACCGTTCTCGTCCGTTGCATGACGCATCGAACGGTTCACTTCCCGATAAGCCAAAGCTGCTGCTGCTGCCACCAGAAGCGGGCTGGTGGTCAAACCGTTTGGCCCCGGCAGCTGGCCCCTGGTGCTCTTTGTTCCGCCCAAAAGGTCATCAATACGGTTGCTTCCCGCACTCCTTTCCTCCATCTCTCTCTCTCTCTTTCTTTCTGACAACTTACAGCGGACTTACAGCGGTTGTCGTTTTGCGACTTTACCCCAAGACCCGAACCCATGTTCCCTCCCGATGGGGACAAGATAAATGTTTACGGCATAGCCGAGGTTCCGGGAGCATATGGAAAACTCTTGATCACTTCCAGCATCGTTGGGGCCATGTGTGTGTGTGTGTGTGTGTGTGTGTGTGTGTGCGAGTGTGCGGTTAGGGGCAGCACTTTTCACCGAAGAGCTTCTTTCACACACACTCTCTCTCTCTATCTCTCTCTTTCTTTCTCTCGCACACACTCGCACACCCGGTTCACAAAGACACGTATCGAGAATGGATCTTTGGGGCGAGCGTGACAAGAAAAATCCCCAACGTTTTTCTTCTGGCCAAAAGCGGTCTCTGGAATCTGGCCAAACCTTCGCTTCGCCCTAACCTCGTGACGTTCTGGCTTGCTGGCACCCTGCATCGAGCGAAACGAACACGAGTGGAAGCTCGCACTTTTTGTGCGAGGTCACTACTTACTTCGTCCCTTCGAGTTCTGGGTATTGCACGGAACGGAAACGAACCCAGATTCAAGGGAAAGCCAACAGCAACCAACAGGACATTGGAGATAAAGAAAGCAAGAAGCAAACAAACAAAAAACCTGCCCGTAGCAGTATATAGTGCCTTTATTATACATTCATATCCTGGCGTACCTGGTTCCTGGCCGTGGATTGTCCTCTCACCCTCTCACCTTCATTCCATTGCCGGCTCAGGAGCATTGCTTTCCGATACAGCGCCACGTTAATGCTCGGTTGAGTAAAGGGATATACGGTTCTCCAGTTTACGTGGTGCTAAGGGCAGGTCCTGCGAACAATTTATCGAGTAACCTATCGCAGCCGTAGATAGGGCAGGGCAGAGATAGGCGGCCACTTATGGCGCAGGTTGTGACGCGTACGCTCGAGATTCCTTTTGGCCTACCCCCCCGATAATCAACCCTTAGACCAGTTCGACCCCACCCCTTGATAGTGTACCCTTTTCACCAAGCGGAAAAGGAGGAGAAAGAGATAATTCCAATCTAGTGCCCGTGAAAGCTTTCCACCTAACCAACCAACCAACCAACCACCCACCAACTCACCCAATTGGGATCCCAATTGACGAGATCGAGTGCTATCGGGGAGGGGCTTTCGGTTGTCCCAAAATTAGCCTTCCTTTATTCATGTTCATGCGCCTCCATCATTTCTCCATCTCGAGTTTTACAGAGACCAGGGGGGGGGGGGGGTGGACTTCCGTTTCCGGGGGTCCTGCTCCTGACGGAAGTCCCCGGCCACCGGTCACTCACTCACCGGCCAATAGACCTGTCAAGATCGGTATCGCGCCTCTAACACTAACGCGCCTTCATCCCCCCCACCCCTCCCACACCCTTATCGGAAAAGCACCCTCTCTTCCTCCCACTTCTTCCCTCCCCCTTCTCTGATTCGCTGATTCTCACTTTCTAAAGAACTCGAACGGCATTTCGCACAGACATTTGTGCACAGGAGCTGAACCGGAAACGAGAACCCCGGCATCAACCCTCCCTTGAGAGTGTCCTTCCCTGCACTGCACTTCCCCCTGCCGCCTGTCCTGGTCTGACCCTTGCCAATCCTTGTCCCTCGTTGACGCATGTAAATAAGGTCATCGTGTGAGTTGGGTAACCTGTGGGAAAAAAGGGTACAAACGGTTCCCTTTCCCTGGCTTCCTGTCTTCCCTTTTGGCAGGCCAGTTGAAACACCTTCCGAAGGGCAGGGACAACCGATGTTCAGCCAATTTAGAATGTGTGTGTGTGTGTCTGGGTGTGAGAAGCTAATCAACCTGGATCGACTCTTCGCTTTTCCTCGCGTTGTAGGAAGCGAATCTGTCGCACCTCTCCTTGTGTTACGGTATGATATGACGTGTATGTGCGTGTGTGCTGCGTCAGGTGCTCACCTCATTTTTCAATAAATGTCAGCTTACCTCACCATTTTCCACCGCCGGCTGCACGCTGATGAACGCTTGCGTTCGCGCGTCAGGTGTGTGGTGTGGTGTGATGTGTGAGATACGATCACACAACAACGACACACACACCCCCAGGTGTACAGCACCCGGTTCGGCAGCACACGGTACCGGAGCTTTCGGCTTTACCGTACTAATAATGATTTAATAAAAATTCAAATTAAGTCATTAATTATTCATACACAGGGTTGCGGTAGAAGGAAAGGTGGTTGAGGGTAACACCGACGAGGGGTGAGAACCGACCCACAATAACCCAAAAGAAGAAGAAGACGAAGAAGGAGGAGAACAAAAAAATCCGATGAAGCAAAACCTCACATTTTCCCCATCCCTCCCTCCTTTGGTACAAGGAAAAATTATTATTCGACGCATTAAAGGGGTGCTCCCTCCCCCGGGGGGCGGGTAGAGGTCCCCCCCTTCCCGGTCCCATCGTTGGCCACATAACGGTCTGGCCACACAATGGCAGCATAAAGCTAACCACAAAACTTGTCAACCCCGCCCTCGTGGTGGTGCGTGGTGGTGTTGGTCTGGTATGCCAGCGATGGGTGCTGGCTGTCGTGGTATTTCGTGTGTCGCATGCCACGACCACACCCGGCCCCTGGCACCCATTAATGTTACTGTTATGGTGTATCGCTGTACACCGGGCTCTGGTACACTGGTCCTGGTCCGTACCGTCCTTTTCCTCTTTGAGTTGCGCCCGAAGGATCGTAAACTTTCCCTCGGAAATACGCTTTCGCACCTGCTCGGTACCGGCGCGTGCCATCACTGTCTGTCCCTCTGCTGCCCCGGGGTGCAGGAGCAGCCTTTCGTCGTAGGCGTATCCTTCATATCATCATCCCTCCTCGAGCATCGGAAGATCGGAAGGGAAAATAATATTTTTCATCGGTTTGATATATTTTCATTAAAATGCCCACCAACCGAGACACCACCCCAGGGCCGGGGGGGGGAGGGGGGGAGGGGGGTCGGAGGCCCAGGGACCGTCTATCACAGATTCTTCGGAGCCGGACCACAACCGGAGCCGGGCACTGACCACAAGGGAGCCTCCGAGAGCCGAGGTGGAGCGTTCTGCTTGGTTGGTTGAGTAGCGTTCGGCTTTTATTAATTTTGTAAATTGGTTGGCACGGGACGGGGTGTGAGAGGGTGGTGTTTCTAGGGGAGCCTTTTGCCAATCGAGCACACACACGCACACACACACACACACACACACACGCAGTACCTTACCCAGTGTCATTTGTGGTGCGTTAAGTGATTGGCCAATGGTTTGCTGCTTCTCGGTTCGGTTCGGTTCGGTTCGGTTCGATTGAGGCCTTTCCAGCAATCACGCTGGCCCCGGTATCGGCCTTTGTGATGAAAGAAAATCATGATTGATGTTATTATACCGGTGGCGTACCGATACCACACGGAAACGGATGCAATGTTCTGGGGAATTGATTTTTAATCTAAATCCATCTAGAGTTTGATAACGTACTTAAAACAATACCATTCCGTACCGTACCGTAGGAGTGGGTCTTGGGGTCTTGATTATTACAGAATCGAGTAGCAGCAGCGGCAACAGTGGCAGCAGCAGCATAAATCATACCCTTCTGGTGTGGAGCAGCCAATTATTTTTTGACATTTTATAGCTCAGTAGAGGAAGGACCTGGTTCCGGTTTTGGTCCTGGTCCGCCTTTAAACCATCAAAAGCCATAAATCCAGAAACGTCTTCACCAGTACCATGGGATCATTAGACGTGGCTTGTTGGAGTGTTTAAAATCGACACAATGGCAACCGCATACTTCGATTAACCGAAAGGCAACCGGTTATAACAGGTTCACCGTTTTTATTAATTTGGTGGAACAGTTTCTGTTGAAGTTCAAAGGAACGTTGGAAACAGCACCATTTAACGCTGAAAGAACACCAGAGAGAAGCGGGAAAATTGCATAAGCTATTTTGGCTTCTGATAACTCATCTAATGCTATCCGTCTGTTTCGAGACTTTCGAACGTTGCCGCTTCCGAGCCACCCCGGTCACCACCAACATGGAAAGCATTACAAACCGAGGACAAACGAGTAGCACAAATTGAATCACCGCAGCAGAAAGCATCCTGGTAGGAGCAGGGCAAGGTATCGCGTTCCATTCGTTCCTCAGCCGACCGTCGCTGGCGAAACGGTTTCCGCCAACGCCTAGCCAAGGGATGTGCGGTCTGTGGCCACGGAACCGCGCGTAGGTCGCTCGTTCGTTCGTTCGTTCGTTCGTTGGCTGTTGCTGTCAAAACCATCGGACGGTAAAAAAAAACCCACCACGAAATGCGTCTTTTTCACTTATTGAATTTTCCTTTGAAAATAATTCACGTTGATAGACGCAAACAGAACGGAAAAATCAATTTTCCTTTCCACCTCGGCTCCCTTTGGTTTGTTATTTTTTTCGTCCCTCCCTCCCCTCCCCCTACGTCTCCATTCACCACATCTCTCTTTCCACACACACGGACTCACACAACCACAGCTGCCACAATGGCACGGCTGCGTCGTGGTCGGTGTGTCGTTCATCTATTTTCCACGGATTCGTTTTTCCTTTTTACGTCTATTTGCGCTACTTCTATTACGGGACCTGCTCTCCGGCTCGCTCGTAACTAGCTAGCTAGCGAGGAAGCGGAAAAGTGATACCTTCGCTCGGTGTGCGGTTCCTGGTGCGCGGTTTTTCCTCCACATTGTCGTCGTCAAGGGCGGTCGTGGTCGTCGGTTGTCGTCTTCTTCGACATTACGCTGTCGTCTTCTGTTCCGTCCGTCAGTGGCATCAGCCCGGTGGTGCCACCGGTGCCGGGACGCTTACTCTGGGCTCTCGGTGACTCTCTCTCTCTCGAGTTCCGAGTTTGTGTAATTCCTGTCCTCGCGGGGAAAAGCGGAAGCGGAACACACTTCATTCGTTCGACGCGTGGTTCTGAGAACGGCACGTACCAACCACGAGCACACACACACACACACACACACACACAATGGAAAGGACACGCGTTGCACAAACACACACCCCCTCCGACCCGACCGCCGTGTGTCCCATTGTCAAAAGCTCTCGGGCATGTCAGTTCTGTGTTTTGGGGGAAGGCGAGAGATAATACCTAAACGAGGGGGGGGGGGGGGGGGAGCGAATGGGACGTGAGGAGCCAAATATTGGGAACGTAAATCTTCTCGTTTCTTCCCCCGATACGATCGCTCGATGGCACCACCGCCAAACGAATGCCGCTATCATCGAAGGGAAGTGATTTTGAAGATGGCATGACCTGACCGCCAACAAGGACCGCCAACCGGTGGTAATCGGTGCTGCCTTCCGGAGCGATCCTCCAGCGATGTATCATTTCTTGTCTTCGGCAGTCGGCGCATTCCTGCCGCGTAGCAGCATAAGGTTGACAAGAAGCCAGCCAGTGTCGTGACGTTCCCGGCCCCCCTTGGTAACGAAACCGAAGCATTGAAATGTTATTTTCACTTAAGATCCGCTACCGAGTCTAACGTTTACTCGGTGTGTGTGTGTGTAAGTGTAAGTGTGCGTGTGCCTATGTAACCTAATCCACGTGCCTGGGAGCTTTATCGTAAAAATATCTTAAATCGAAACATCAGAATGAGTCGAGAGAAAGAAAGAAAGAAAGAAGGAGAAACGAGAGCAGACTGGACAGAAATGAATCATGAAACGCCTGAGCCATGGCTGGTTCAGCATTATCTCGAGCAATAACGAAGCTTCACTGAGCCTACTGCGCCGTGGCATGGGCATGATAACAAACCCCCGGCCACCAAACCGAAACACCACCGGGGGTCCCCCGCAGAAGTTCAGAAGTCGTCAGCGTCGAGCGTCGTTAGATTGAAATGACAATCTACGGTGTGTGATGGTGGTGCTCGAGGTGCTCGTGGTGGTGGTGGTGGTGGTGGTGTCTGGTAGTGTGATCACCCCGGATGCTTCTGTGGTGAGCAAGAAGCCACATACTTTACCGGAGATAGTAGCACCAGAGGATTGATGGAAGCGAAACGAAAGGACGAAAATATGTTACCATTTGGTGAGGAAGTGGAAAAGCGAAAGCGAAGCTGAGGATGTTGATGAATTTCATGTCCGCGCGCGCTCGCGATGGTGGATGATGCTACTTTATGTTTGCTCAGAGCTTCCTATACCTTATCGAACCCCTCAGCTGGAAGCTTATTCGTGTTTTTTTATGATATGATGACGTAGAGAGCGAGAGAGGGAGAGAGAGAGTACCGGATGATGATGAAAACGGGAAAAAGAAACCCGAGGAAAAGGAAATCAAGCCACAGAGCGCACCGAGGCTATTCAATTTGACCATCCAACGAACGATAAGAAGTTGAAGGTTGATTGGCATGCTTGAAACAAGTGTATGATTGATTAGTCCGGTACCGCTGCTGGTCGCCTTTCCTCGATTCCAATGCTGGTGATGGGACCAGGTCCCGTGGCACAACAGTGTAGTATCCCTTCGGGTCCCTTCTGGTCCTCTGGGTGCAAAACGGACATCGTTGACGACGATGAAAGTAACCTTAACTTGTATCTCGCCGCCTGTCCAGCGGGGGAAACGAGAATGCGAAGCGATGAGGATGGGAATATCTGCTTGGATCAGCGCGAACCATCCTCACCTCGTCACGGCTGACCGGACACCGGACACACACACACACACCTGAGCCTTTAGGATGGCTGTTCGCCAGGACGTGCTCAATGGCGAGGAGCTGCTGGGGAAAATGAAGCTAGCGCGAACCTCGATGATGTCGATGTGACCTCCCAAAAAGGGAAAAAGCGAGGAAATTGTGCGCGGGCTTAGCTTTCTCTCTTCGCTCGCTGAGGGAAAATCGAATTTCCACTCCACTCCGGTCCCGCACAACGGAGCTAAATTACATTAGCAAGATGAGACTTGTTTTACAAATCACCAACGCCACCAACGGCCAGCAGCACACGGATCGGGTCGTACAGAAAGTACAGAAAGGACCTCGCGCGCACACACACACAAGCACACGTACAGTGGCCCCTTTTCTGGGGGAGGATATTTTTTTTAAGGTAGCTCATTTCGAGAGATATGGACGCAGCTTTGCCGCTCGCCCTTTGAGCTCCGGTATACGGTTTCGCCCGCAAATCCCGCCGTTCGCTGCCGAATCGCGAAGCTTCGAGAGGGCACAACAATGACAAAGTAGGATTCCCGGTAGCACCAGCTCAGGCTCAGCGCATGAAATGAATCCGCAATGACAAGATTAACCGTCGTCGTGCCGGTGGTGCGAGGTGGCCCAAAATGGTGGCCGCCCCTTTGGCCACCGAATGAGGATTCCACATTCTCCGGATGAGGATGAGATTATCATCGACATTCGGGCCTGGGAAGAAGAATGAGATGAAAGCAATGAAATTACGTTCGCGCAAACGAACGCAGCGCAGCGCAGCGGCCCAGGCCCCGAAATGATATTTTCCCCGCTCCGCTGACTGCTGCTGCCCTCCCCCCCGGACACTTCCGATCGGCCTACTCGGTTGCTACGGAAGAAAGGCGTCAAGGTGAGCCACCTTGGATCAAATTGGAAAGGCGTCGTTTTTAGGGGTGGCCATTTTTCTCACACCCTAGCATGCGTGTGTGTGTGCGTGTGTGTGTTGGTGGGGGGAGAATCTTTCGACAGCTGCCACGTGACTCCTTGGATCGTACGATATGTGCGCTGCTCAATGGTGGTAATGTTGCTGACAAGACGACGACGCCATCTCGACGCCGCTGTCGGTCGGTTTGGTGATGGTTCGTTCATCGTTTGCATCATCATATCGTAATGCTTTTATCACCTGTGAGGGGTGTGTGTGTGTGTGTGCGTGCAGGACGCTATTGACAGGTTTATTGGCTGTGGATGGTGGTACGAAATCGTTCCGAGAAATCATATTCATGAGCGCTTCGTGCGTTTTACCGGATGCAGAGATAACTCGCTTTGCTTCCTACTTTTTCCGCAGAAGCAGCTTTTCTCGTTGTCCGTTGTGTTTGTGGAATTTCACCATTTCCCACCAGCATCGGCGCCGAGGAGCATGGATTTGCCTCCGCGACAAAGAGCTTACAATCGAACGAAACTTTTCGGGTGCTAAACGATGTGCGTGATTGCGTGGAAGCTTATCGGCGACGTTCCGGGCAATCGGGCTTTTTCTCCCATCTTTTTACGGCCTTTTAAACGGTTTCCAGCGATTGCAAGTATGATAGAATTAATCGGCTGTGGTTGATGTTTGATGTATGATTTGTGTTTGAAATGTATACCTCTAGAGTCTCTTTTTTGGAGGCGTTCGATATCCTTTCACTGCGACCTTCACTATTTCCTATTGTAATCGGAACTCGTCACTGGAAATCGGTATCGAAATCATAGTATCGTGATCATAGACTCTTACTGTCTTTCTACACTCGCAAAAAATATACGTTGCATTATTGAATTTTTCATATTATAATGAAACGTCTATGCACAAAAAAAAAAAAAGAATTGTGTTTAGAAACACTTGTCACAACGAAAACGCTCAGTTCTGCTCATTTTTCACAGTAAATAACACTTATCATACAAAACAGTCTTGATTTCCGCAAAGTTGTATTGTACACCGTACAAAAAAGCAATTTTTATTTTCGTGATCACAAAGAAAAATGTTTGCGTGTGTAGAAACACCGTTACAGTATGGAGAGGGTTTCGCATCAAATTGTTTGTATTTCCACCGACAGCGAGGATCTGTAGTATATTACCAAAATCGTATTGCACAGGACATCACAGTGACATCCTGTTTTTGTATCGAAAGCTCAAAAAATGACGCCACCTAACTCTACCTTCGGTTGTGACCAATACAAGTTGTTGTCCAGAGCCCAAAGGACACATCATTAGTTAGAGACCATGCAATGCATTTACGTATTACGCTGGCGGAAGCGTAGACGTATTGATGGCCGACCGATGGTAAAACCACTAATCGCACAGCTAAATAGCACACAAATTGGAACCCCTAGTCCTGCAAGTGCTCGTGGACGGAGGAGATCGACGACCCCTCGCCGAAAGTGAGCAGTTCCGGGCTAATTCGAAAATTTATTCGAATCCAAATTTAAGAGCAGCACCAACAGCACCACCTCATTTTGCTCGACGGTCTCCACCACGCCACGCTTAATCGAATTAGTATTTATTTCAATGTGGTGATGGTGTGCCTGTGGCGCGCGTAGACGGTGGTGCGTGGTGCGTGGAAAAATAAATAAAGCCCCCGCCCTTTTGCCAGGATTTAATTTCCTCCAGCGCTACCATCATCCCTGTCCGGCCGCTTCGAAGTTGGTCTCGACTCTCGAGCGTAAATGAGTGTGGCCGGTGACGGTGGTGGTGGTGCTGATGGAAGACCGTGAAGGATACTACTTAGAGTGAAAAAGAGAGGGGGAGAGAGAGAACCGTGGTTGGTGGGTGGCAAAATGGTAATTAAAACCTGACCAGCAAACAAATGCTCGCTAAATGAACGCTCCCGACATTGTGTGTCGAGTTTTTGGTGAAGCTTTCAAGCTCACTACCACCACCACCACTGCCGGCAGCAGTGAACCGGGAATGGCGCTTAAACACATCGTTTATTTTGATTTTTGTGCCTTTTTCCACGCGCATCTCTCTCTCTGTCTCTTTCTCTCTCTTACTCTCTCCCTCTCTGCCTCTCCTGCTCGCAATCCCATTCCCTTCCTCGCGTTGCTGCTCTTCATTGTGGCTCAATTTAATTAAAAGCCCAAAAACGCACTCGCCCATTGGAATCGGTGATTGCCACCGGTACGAGGGACCACCACCACCACCACCAAGGCTTTGCGCGTGGCCCCCAAAAAGGACCCGCTTGCCGTTGGCGGAAGATGATGGCGGAAGATGGCGGACATTACTTTTCCTTCGCCCTAATGGTTGGCAATATTTCTGCCGGTAAGCCTTCCTGCGGTGGTGGCCCTTCCTCTGCGTGTCCGTGTCTGAGTGGGGTGGCCAGCAAGCAACCTATTGCCGGTCGCCGGTCGTCGGTTGCCCGACTCACGGAAGCGTTTCCGACCATTCAGCCATTGGCTATTTATGACGATGACTATTGGTCAGCCATTGGGGTCGAGGTAGCGGAGGGTTCCACTCCGTGGGATCCGCTAAGATATTCTAGCGGTGGGTGATTTGAGGGCCATTGCAAAGGGGGATAATGGGCCCCATCGGAGCACCGGACCGGAGCATTACAATAACCGTCCTCATAGCAGCGCCAACCGAGGGTCTCTTCTTTTCTTCGTTTGCGGCCCTGTGCCGCCATCTTTACGCTGGATTTACTGAATATCCTTTCGCTTACGGGAAGAAGGCGTTTACACCAACACCGAAGAAGCTGGGCGCTCGCTGCTGGTTGACGCTGTTTGATAATGCGGAATGACCCTCGATAAACCGATTAAATGAACCTCTCAACGATAAGCGACCACGGTTATGACTAATTATCTTTTTTTCGTTTTGTGTTTCGTTTCAGATTTGAATGCGGGGATTCCGTCGCGAGTATCCGGTGCGGTTGCCGCTTGCTTTTGAAATTGAAACATTTATCCTTCGCACCTTCCACTGCGTGTTTGTGTCTGCGCGTAGCGAGTGTCGAAATGAACAAAAACACTGGAAACACCGAACGGCATTAAACGATCAACGGCGCGACTGACTGACTAACTGACTGACGGACACCGGGCCGTTAGTGTTAAACGTTGAACCAACAAACCAGCGATACGCGAGGGCCTAACGAAACGAAACGGGCCCTCGAATGCAACTGGCACGGGCACGGTGCCGAGGCCGAGGTGGAATCGGAATTGAGTAATTATGTGCCGCTTAATGCTAGAATAAACATCAGCAGAACGCGAACCGCTCGGTGCTCGGTGCACGGGGGACCCACCGAGATAAAGCACGGTACGACGACGACGAGGTGTGCAAATGGCGTTTGGCGCAATTCTGCCTTCCGCACCGGGGGGGGCCATGGACAACGAACGGCCCGGAGGTGTGACGAAGGCCCGGTCAGACCATTACGATAATAAATTTGTTTTGCATAAACATGGCAACCACTCGCTCGTTCGCTCGCTCGATGGTCCGGTGCGATGCTAATCCTGGCCAGCAACCTGTGCCAACGACACTGGCTAGCTGGCAGTCTTTAAAGGGTTCGGCTCCTCGCGTCGACGTAAAAGATGCGGATGCGAAATTAGAACAGGGATCAAAGAAGCCGACGTGGCTGGTGGGCCCCGAGTTGGTGGATTGTTATTGTTGCCGAGGCCTAGGCCAGCACCTTCCGCATTGTCCGGGGAGTGAGGAGGAGGAGGAGTGCTAGCAAGCACCTGGCACAGTTTTCCGTTCTGTTAGCTGTGTGTACTATCGGGCCTTTGGAATATGCAATGTTTGGTCAAAGGAAGTGTCAGGTACTTGTGGGTGGTGTTTCATTTTGCAGGACAAGGTGTGCCATGGTGCGCCATTTTGTGAATGTGCGGTAAAGGATGGTTTCTTTGCGCGCGAACATTATCTTGATGAGGCAGCATAAAGAAAGGATAATGGACAAGCATTTGTACTAATATTTGTAATGTTGCTCCTTGGCACACAGACAAGCAGCAAGCATTTTATGTTGAGATATTTTGAAGTGAAGTTTGCGGAAGCTTGTTAGTAGGCTACGATATATGTACAGCGGATCCAATGCATCAAAATATCATGATGATGTTGATGATGCTCCCCGGACATGAATGAAACATAATGCAAACGGCCACAAGTGAGCATCAACACCAACGAAAACCAGTGTCCCATCGGACGCACCGCGCTGACAGCATTAATTACCCTTCTTCCCCCATGTGCCGCACACATCCAGCTCACCGCTGCCGAAACACCTGGGATAATGTTTCGATAGACCGTCCCCCGTGGTCACTTCATTTAATGCTTCTCATCTTTTGTTCTCTTGCGTGCGTAGTGCCCCGTTGAATGTGTTCCACACAGCAGGATAGTGTAACACGGTCATTGCCCGTGTGCAGTGTGTTTAACCGCTAGTGCATAAGTGAAATTTGAAGTGTGTCTGTGTGTGTGTGTGTGTGTGAAGTATGTTTGTTGTTGGTGGTGCAGCAGCTACAAAATTCTTTGTTAACCGGTCCGGTAGCTTCAATGGGTAGCGAGTGTTGTGTGTGCAGTAAGTGATCATCAGTTGGTGTCATCATACTAGCCGCTGTTACTGGCAGGCAGAGACACGGGATAGCTGCTGTATCCTTTCTTCGTGACTGCGTGTCTGCACCAGAAGCGTGTTCTAGGTGTGTGTGTGTGTGTTTGCTTGGCGGTGCCGCTGAGCGGAATTCTCCTGAACCTCCTAACCAGCGACCAACGTACAGCGGTGCGTTGGAAGGCAGCTCGTAAAATGGATTATTGGAAATTAATTGTCCTAATTATATCAGCAATCTACGTGAAAGGTAAGCAACAGCAGAGTGACATCGCATTATCCGAAGCCCTTTTCCACCACCGTTTCCTAGCATCCATAGCGCGCCCAGTGTCTTGTATGGTCTTCTGTTTATAACCAAACATGTCCAGCTCGACAACATTCTTCCGATAGGAAGGCATGGAATTCACCTTGGGCCAGAGAGCGAGCAAGAGAGAGAGAGAGAGAGACAGAATGAGCCTCTCAGACGAGCACGCTGATGAGCTGCAGTAGCCTATGACAGCCGGATATCCCTGGTTACCCTGGTTACCCTGTGCATGGTCACAAATTGATCCTTGTCTGTCAGAAGAACTGTCACTCTTCCTGCGAATGGCATGCGTTGCGGTGACTGCAATGGATGGGACCCCCCCCCCCCCCCACTAGGATGATAAGGGCCCCAGGACTCAATTCAATTGCGAGGATTGAGCTCATTCAATTATGCTGTTACAACCGGTCTGCCCGACCTGCATATCAGTCGAGGCTGGCAAAAGATCAGAAGTGGTCGGTCGGTCGGTCGATCGATTGATGGAATTATAGGGGTGGCTTCCTAGTGCCCTCACTCTTTTTGTAATCCATGCACGTCATCGTCCTAGTCGTCGTAATTGCATGGATCCGGGGATTCCTGGTGCTGGGATTTCTTTCGATGGAACGGAAGTAATGCACCGGAAGCCGGAAGTGTACCGGTAGCATGCAGGAGTGAACGCATCCAATCCAGAAGCATGACTTATCAGGGTTTTCTCTGATTATGAACGGCCAAGGAACAGTCCCACGAGAAGGATTCGGACGATGAGGATCCGGACGGGGAGGATCCCCCGGGATTTGACTTAGTTTTGAGTCTGGTAGGAGTAGAGGGCAATATTTATTGGCAACCGGCAAAGCAGATTGAATCTTAAGAAGTACGAAGCGCCTCCCGGCCTTTGATGAGCCTTCCAATGAGCCTCATACCGGAAATAGCAATGTTTGCCAGAAGGAAGAATCCGAAGTTCGTGGAGTGGTATGGTGGTATGCAAATCACAAAACAATTTAATATTCCAGCAAACCATCGCACCGATGCAGTGCTCTGGGTGTAGTTTTTGTTCTCGAAATACTTCCCTTCATCCGGTAGGTGTAGCATCTGATTGGTTCGTGATGAAATTCAAATTATTACCATCCGTATGCTCATATTGCTCTTAAACTCCGTCGTCTGCATTCCGCTACCAGGAATCAATCGTACGGGATCGAATGTTTAAAATGTCACAATGCGAATGTTCTCGAGTGCCGTTTTTTTTCTTTTATCCTCGTATAATTGTTCCGTGTAAATCTCGTCCTATTATTTCCACTCTAACTGCAATTCATTTTGTGCTGCAAAGGCAAGTACATACTTAGTATTCACAAAGCAGGAATCTACTTCCATGGCAAACATGTGTTCGACTCACTTGGTACCAGACTTTGTAGACGATCGGCAAGATTCTGGAACCTCCAGCCCCCTTCTCAGCAGCTCCGCTATTTGGGACATTCACGGCCATAAATATTACACTTAAAGTAACTCGACCGTTTCCTTCGGCTGCTATACGCGAGTGGAGTCCCATGGGTTTAGATGAAACGGTTTTCCACTTCAGTGGCACACTGAGGCTAGTGTGCCCACATGGCGCATGGCGACCCCCCCCCACCCCACCCCACCCCACCGGGTATTACGTGAAAGTAGCAACGGATAATGCCTGGCCAGGACCGACCAGGGCCATGGGCTCGCTGTCTCGTAGTTTAACGTAGCTTATTTACGATAGGATCAAATCGTTTTCACCATAAGCTGCGCTCCACCGGACGTCCTTTTTGTGCTTTGATGATTATTATCGGTCCCCGGGAGGGACGACGGTTACAGGGCTAAAGCTCGCCCAATCCCCGTGCAGTCTAGCAGTCATGCGGGACACCGCTAGTAGCACCACTGACATATCATCGACCGAGGGGTCGTAACCGCCACCGACGGTCAATGGTTACACTTTCTGCACCAAAAGCTGGCCTCCTGTCGCTTAGCTTTCCGGAAGGAGGGTGGGAGAGAGAGAGGGAGGGAGGGTTAGTTTCAGCCAGTATTCTCCCTTCTCCACGGGGGTCTCCGTTCTCCGGCGGAGCCGTTCTATGCGCCCGGGTGGCAGTGACGGCTCGTAAAGATGGGCAACATCATGGTGCTGACCGACGGCCAGTAATTATTCGCTTGAAATACTATTTTTATGGCTCACCGGAACCACGGTGGCTGGATGCCGACGATCAGCAGCAGTAGCAGCAGCAGGATAAAGGGTCCCCGAGGAGTGATCACTTTACGATGTATGGCGAGTCAGTAATACCTGTCAGTGTGTGTGTGTATGTGTATGTTTGTATGTGCTTTGTACTTGTAAAGGGCACAAACGAAGGGAAAGGATGGTGTTGCCCTTTAGCACGGTCATAAACGATAGATCTAGGGAAGAGTTTGCTACTAAAGTTGATTACCCATCGTCCGGGGCACAGCAAGCAGTCCAATACAATACTTGATTAGTAGTTGTTGTTGATCGTGTTGCTCGGTCAGAGATAAAAAGCCGCTGCCGCTTTTAAGGTCAACATAAGTTGTTGTTCATTAGCTCAGCAACAGTGATAAGAATTATGGCATCATAAGCTCATAATCATAACTCGAGTTCTTCGGTGCAGGTAATCAAGCATAAACTGTATATTACCGGGGCTCAATCAAAATGAAGCTCCAGAGAGAATCTGCATGAGACAACTTAGCACTACACACACACACACACACACACATGCATGCATTCACTCATGCATTCACACTGACATTCCTACATTGCTTCATTCCTGCTGGTGGTTTTGCTTTTTATGACCGAGTTTAGCTTCACATACATGTCGGTACAAATTTCCTTTCCCATAACTTAGCCTCACCGCATCACCCCGATCACCGGTACGGTCCGGTCCGGTCCCTTAACTGCTTCCGGATGCTCTTCTCGAGAGGAAATGGAGCAGAAAACCATTGAACGAGCTGTTGAGCATGGCTAGCTGTCCGGTGCCTCACCGGCGGGCGTAGGTCAGTTTAAAACTGTTGAAACGCCTCACCATCTGGGACCATTCGAAGCACTCCCTTCCATCACTCCCTTCATCGAGGGGCGGGGGTCGGTACCCAGTTCGTAATAAAAATAGGACCCCCCATTACGAGGGTGGTAGTATGGTAGATCAACGTCGGTACGTCGATGTCCGAAGGCAATCAGTTACGTGAGTGAGTGAGTGAGTCAGAGAGCTCATGGTGACTTGTAGCAGCTTCAGGTTAATGGAAGGAAGGGAGACACTTGAACAACGACATTGTGGTTTCGATCTGCTAAACTGACCACAGTAAACACAAACACACATACCCAGACGAGTGTATTTGTATTGTATTCGAATTCGATTGCGACGGTAATCGTCGTAACGCCGGAAGACTTGATGTTGACGGTTACGGTAAGGAGACGTTAAATTTACGTTTTATGTGATCGAATTGTGGTCGATCGTGGCGCCCGACAACCGACAACAACAACAACAAACAGTTTTGTAGCAACACACACGTGGAACGGAACCCTCGACTACTTATCTCAAATTGAACCAGTGTACCAGTGGTGCAAGAAGGTGCCGGATATCCCTTCAAAATCCTCCGTCAGCACTCAACTTGGCCGACATGTGATGGGCGTCCTGCTGGAGACCGCTATCTTCTCCTTGCCCTTGCACCGGGGCGTGTGTGTGTGTCGACAGCTCGAACTGTTTGCGTCCAGTGCGAGCCGAGATTTATCTCGACATGAGCGTCCATTTTTATCACTTTTTTTCCCCCCCCCGTATCGGTCTGTGTGCCCATTGCCCGGAAGTAGCAGCAACGAAGGAAGCGTGCCGTTGGCTACTACTGTTTTTTTCTCCCGTTTCCCGTTTCCAAGTTTTGTTGTACACTACACGGACATGGAGTAGGTTTTTCTCACTGTACTCACGTTGTCGAGCGGCAGCCCGGACAGACTTTCCACCATTCCGTTTCCCCATTGCTTGCCTGCTACCGGCGGCAGTGCTATTGTCCGGTGAACATGCTTTACACTGTTGTTTCGCCGAAAGTGTTTGCATCCAGCCCGATGCTGCTGTTGCTGCTGCGCTGTGTGCATATGTTGGAAACGACGGCAAAAAGTGGCAAAAACTTCTTCACCGTACTAGCCAGCCTTTGGTTGGTTGGTTGGTTCTGAGGATGGTTCGGAGTTTCCTTGTTCCGGTCGTCGCTTCGTAAGGAGAAGAGGAAGAAGAAGAAAGACGGTTTTCTGAACGGTAAGCTTCGAGTATGGCCGTTCGTTACCGTACCTTCACTCCGGTTCAGATGTGCCTTTGTTGCCGCTCATAAAGTTGTCTGACGCTGGACCAACCAACCAACCGACCGAACGACCGACCCATCATCATCGTCATGATCACCTACCCCGCCTCTGGGGTAGTCTAGTCGAAGAGTTGTTTATCTTTCAGCTCGACAGGGTCATCACAAAGCCGGTGCCGGTGTTGTGGATGCGGGACGCGCGTGGATCCTGCTGAAGAGATATGCTCCGGAAATTGGCACTAGGCTGGCTCCGGTCGGGAACCAACAGCAGCAGCAGCAGATAGAGGATTGACTTTATTTACCCAGCTTCATCTCCGCGGTCGGCATCCTGGCGGCATCTGACGTTCTAGTCAGGGGTTCCCTTGAAGTACCGCTCCAGATCCATTGCACTTTGAACACGAAATGGCGCCATTGTGTGTGTGCGTGTGTGTGTGCGTCCCGAAAGGGATGGTAGAGATTTGTTTGCGTCCCGAGATCGAGCACGGATGCGGTTTTGTGGCCATACTCCGAATCGAACACGCACAACCCATCGGCGTTATAATCGCG
Organism: Anopheles darlingi; assembly: GCF_943734745.1. Lineage (NCBI taxonomy): Eukaryota > Metazoa > Arthropoda > Insecta > Diptera > Culicidae > Anopheles > Anopheles darlingi. The sequence continues at coordinate 21,175,571 of NC_064874.1, read as the reverse complement.
GGACGCCATTTTGCGTCATCGTGGTGCAGTTACAACACGGTGCCAAAGGCCAGCTCGGAAAAACGCCGAAAAATTCAACCACGAAACAAGGGCACCACCGGCATCGCTTCGTTGGTTTTGTTTTATTCGCGTTTGGTACACGAAAGAGAGTGTGAGGATGACACCAAGGGAAGGTGGATGCTTCGATGACATGACTTGTCACTGTAAGGGAAGGGCTCGTTAGGCTGCAGCAGCGATTCATCACCCACTGGCCCATGTTCAAGCCCGTACCCTACAGGCTGCTCGATGTTGTTGATCTTTTGCATTAGAAGCGCTTACAAGGGCTTGTGCTGTGTATACACAGCGCGTGATTGAACAAACGGTAGTAGCTGCAGGAGGTTCGGGTATGTGGAGAATATCGGAGCACAACACAATCTGGTTCGTCAGAGCAGATGTCAACGCGAGGAATAACGAAAAATGGATTATTCTTTTTTTCTTGTTTACGATTTTTGGCTTTTTCTTCCAATATAATATGGCCAGAATAAGGCGATTTCGACATTGAAACTTCATACTTATGTATCTAAATACCATTATCGGAGTAATGCATTGTTCAAATTCAAAATAATCAACCAAGTATAAAGTCTCGATACTTGGCCACTTATTCACCACCAATCGATTGGCAAATTGATTATTCTCATCACGATGATCGCGATCAGGATCGAAGCAGTTTCAATTCAACTACAATGAATGGCGCCTCCACCATGCACTTAGTGTCTCGGACAGCCCAACGCGAATAGTTGGCTCAGAATTTGCATAGGGCCCTATTGCGAGTGTCTTGTCTTGCAAACGAGACTGCCTTACTACTGCTGAAAAAACTTAGCAGTCTTGTTTAGCTTTTATGAATGAAATTGTGATTTTTTACAGCCTGATTTCAAAACAAATACTAATACTACCAAATTAATCACCAACACCACCAAAAACCAACATCTTTCGCGCCAATGGCAACGCGACTTTCAGTCTCGTTTTCAAGACTCAGAGTCTGGTAGGTTTTGGCACCAGACTCTGAGTCTTGAAAACGAGACTGAAAATGGTATATTTTTTCGGCTTGGTCGTAGTTGCCATTGGAGCGAAAGATGTTGCTTTTTAATTGTGTTGGTGATTAATTTGGTAGTATTAGTATTTGTTTTGAAATCAGGCTGTAAAAAATCACAATTTCATTCATAAAAGCTAAACAAGACTGCTAAGTTTTTTCAGCAGTAGTAAGGCAGTCTCGTTTGCAAGACAAGACACTCGCAATAGGGCCCATAATTCAGCAAGGCAGCAGTGGTTGCCATGGGAGATCGAAGGTAATTGACCGTACCGTTAGGTGAGGGGTTTCTGTTTAGTTTCCGATTTTCAAGAGTCCCTTTCCACTGCACGATGACAGTGCACCAGGCTGATGCGCCCGGGGAGCTGTAACCCATTACCCGGGGAGCTACCAAGATTGCATCCAGGTCCACAAAACTTAAACACACCCCTGGCTTCATCACGTGAAAGGCGAAAAGCCGAGTAAACCGGAGGTGACAAACTGACACATTTCGTTTGAGTTTCTGTCTCGTTAGACTTCCTCCATGGTATGGCGTAGAAAAAGGACGAAACATTGTCTTCGTCCAAGTTGGCCTGGAACGGAACCGGTGTGAAACCGGAGGACGATCGCACTGCGAAGCCAGGGGATGACAGGCCTTTTCCAGATTCGGATTAACTCGTTAGCATAGCTGAGTACATCACTACGCAGGAGTACCTGCGGGTAGTGGCCGGAAAAGGGGGTGGAAAAGCCGAGAGGGGAGCCGGGTTTTGGGCTTTGGGCTGCTGAGTTTTGCAGAGAGCCAGAGAGAGGCTGAGAGTTTTTGGCCGAAACTTTCTGTGGCCGATTGAAATGGCGCAGAGAAGTGCTCGCTGCTGGAAGAATAACTTAAAGTCAGTCAGTCCGTTTGGTTTCGTTTGGCGGTACGGCAAGTTTTCTAATTATCATACAACCACCCGGATTTAATCGACTTTTGGGGCTCCTTTGGGTTTCGGTGTGGTGCTTTTGCTCAAACCGGATGCACTCTCTACTCGCTCCCTGCTCCCCTGCTACCTGGGAGTGTTTTAAATTTGTTGGATCTCGTTGGCAAAGGTGTGTTGCCGTGTATTTCGTGCGTTAATATTTGCCCGGAAAAAGGTGTTGCGGTGAAAATGATTCAGCGCCACAGAATCCCTCGTTTTTCGGACGAATGAGAAGCTCCTGCCGCTCGGAATTGGAGGAGAAGCGTTTCAAGGATTCTGTTCGCGATTTCATTCGTGCGAACAAATACACTCACAGGGTTGTGCGATGAGACACTCCCTCTCGTGTGTGTGTGTCTTTCTCTGGAAACGCTTCAACACCGATATGCATCAGAAGTTTTGTGGCTCAACGCGGCCACCAGCAACCGAAAAACTCGAAACCAACCGCTGCTGCTGCTGCTGCTACTACCACGAGTGACACGTGCTCTCATGTTGCTGGGGATAACACGACCAAGTTTCGGTATCTCCCAAGTGTGAACATGACCGAAGTGAAGTTCGTTACCCACTTAGCCCCTTTCCCTCAACCACAACACCAGGGCTGCCAGCGTTCGCGGTACAGCTACGTGCTTAACTCCTTTCGACAGCTTAATGCCACACACGTGATGGGCGAGAAAGAAATCAACTTTTGAATCCCGATTCCAACGAACGGAATCATGGAAAGGCGGGGAGGGGGGAGCGGTAAAGGAGCGCGGATCGGTCGGAGATCGAGGAAGAGGATCGAACGAGCGGAACGAGCGATGGTAGAGTTTTGAAAAGTTAGTGATAATAATCATTTTGATTTCGTTGGTTCGGGAAGGCATCAGCGAGCCTAGGTCGGGTGGTCGGTCGGGGATGGCAAATAAGTTTGGACAGTTAACCGCGCCCCCTCTCCCGTCCTGGACCCGGAGAGTTACGTGAGATAAGCGAGAACGTGCAGGAAATTTGAGGCGAACAGGTTTAACAGGGGGTAGCTGGTTTTCGTTTTCCTTCTTCTCCGGCTTCGTCCCTGAGGTGTACGGAATCTATGCTCGTTCTCGAGCATTAGGGAAGAAGTAAATATTGGTCTCGAACTCGTTTTACTTTCGGATTTATCGGTGGAGTTGAGGGATGCTACGAGGATGCGATATTATCGATGAGGTTTGTGAGAAAGTGTCAGAGTTCAATCAATGAAAAGTCATAAAGTAACTTCACTCGTGAGCATTTGAGATGAGTAGATTGCGGAACGAAGCTCTGTGGGCAACTACATCAATGGTTTGATTTAAGTCCTGAAATGATTTGGTTCCTTATGGGTTTTTACACTTCCATAGCATAATATTTACTATAAATATTTACTTCCATAGCAGAATTCTAATTATCGAAGAATAAATAGAGCCCTATGGGCTTATTTGCAATGGAAAGTCTTACTTCTTTGAACATGTTTTGAACACTTGAGTGAGCTCACTCACGTGCAATATGTTAATTGAACTATATTGACACTCTACTGACGATTTTTATTTATTCATCGTCCGTTAGCAATATTGCCAGACCGTCCAAAATTTTTTCAATCAAGATCATTGGCGACTAATATGAGACATCCGTCCTTGCCAAAACTTCCTTGCCACATGCATGCGTCAACATGCTGAGAGCCATGGAAGAATGTAACTGTGACCGAAAGCTATTGGAAAGAGAAAAAGGAAATAGTCCAAACAATTGATACTAGATAGGATAAAGTTGACGCATGATAATTCAATCACTAACTAATATTGTTTCGCGCTATTAAATAATTCAGTTGAAGCTCTCGAGAATAGATAAAAATGGAGTGACAATGCTGCATATGACAGATTTACCAGCAGCTCAATCCTGTCCACAGACCGTACCATTTCTCGCTGTCCGAAATATATACATTTTTTATTTTTTAGAATCAATTTTTCGATTCACGAAACTTTCAAATTAACCCACACACTCTTAAAGCCTGTGCATTCTCAACTCAACATGTCGCAAAAGTGAACGTAAACGAAATGGTAATTTATTTAATTAATATCCATTCAATACTTTTGCTAGCTTTTTTTTTAATTCATTGAGTTTGTTTGAAGATATTTTTTACATTTACAACCGATGGAGCACATGCTGGCTAAATGGCCAACACATCGAACAAGTTAATTTGTACGAAACCAATTAAAAGCTGCACTAAACAACATCCACAATTTTATCATAAATACCCACACGCTCCAACACACGCCTCCGTCCTGGTCACTATTAAACCAATGCTTCGGTACGGGTCCAACGAAACGTTTAACTTTGGGTCAACATTGAACGATAATTTGTACAGATTTTTTTGTTTGTTGCTGCTATTGCTACTGCTGCTGCTTCTACAGGATACACGTGTCAGCTCACGTGCGTCTAACTGCCGCAGACGATGGTCGTTACAATGTGCCGAGCATGCCCTCCCCATGCTCTCCTTCCCCCTGGCCCGGACCATAATCACTATCCACTGGCCTTTGCTGACAAAACGCCATCAACCAAAGTCGCTCGTTGGCACGCTACAATCCCGACCTCACCACACGAATAGCGTGCCATACCGTCGACGGAATGGAGCACCATTTCCAGGGTACCACGGGTTCAGGTGCACTGCAACTCCGTTGGCAGCTCCATTCATTTGCATAAACAACGACGATCGAGGAATGGGGTTGGAGAAGGGGGTCCTGGTGGAAGGTGGGGTCTCGTGCCGTGCTGCTGATAATCGGGGCATCCGACGGGCAGCCGGGGACCGGGATCCGGATCAAAACCATCACCGGAACCCACACATGCCGGAAGGTGCATTTGTGCGCTGCGCTCCTCGTCAGCGTTGCATATGCCAACGGCCGGTCCGGCCGGGGGGCAGCATGTGCTGTGGTGCGCAATATCCGGTTCCCGGTTGTAACTGAAACCACCCCTGTTCCCCTCGTCTCATCAGTCTCATTCAGGTCGACGCGTAGCGCTAGCTTTCGAAACATTCAACGCTAGCGAAGCGCTAACTGGAGCCACTTCCGGTGCAGTTAAGCGCACCTTCGACCCAGAAACACACTCGTACTGTCCCCGTACCCAGCACTCCACCTTCGGTGCCTTTTCATCGCATTACGTTCCTCGTTCCTTGTTCCTCGCTGCGCAACCGACGGCAAAGTTGATGGAAAGTAATTTACGGCCCGAACCGAAAAACTTTCGCCATCGCCTTCTTCGTCCTGTTCGTCCAACGGGACTAAAGCTTCCTGCGTCACAGGAACGTGGAGAAAGCGGAGAAGGAAGTGGTGGAAAATTGTAAGAAGTTCCTTCCCGGGGCTCTTCACCAGGCGGGGATTGTTCTTAGCCAGAGGCGAGTGCTGCAGTCGCTGGCTGCGAGTTGCAACGAGTTTTTCGAATTTTCTCGCCCTCACTACCCGGAAAACATACGGATCGGGCCGCCGCTGGCCGCCGTATGGTTCGCGGTCAGGCAACGGTTGACTTAAGCCATCGAAAATCTTGCACGAAATTTGCAACCCTCTCTCTCTCTCTCTCTCGTCCCCTGAATTTGATCAGCAGATGGTGGTGGTGGTGGTGCTGTTCGTGTGCGACCATCGGGGAACGGGAAGTTGATTGCCAGTTCATTAGGCTTGATTAATGGCGGCACTGTAGCACCGTGTGCACCGTATTGAGTAGAGTGTTCCGTTTTCTTTTTCATTGCTGCACTTGACTGCAGGAGTAACAGTTGCTGGAGCTGAGTTAATGTGAAATTTAGACATTGGACCGAGGTTCATTTAGTTTCGCTGAAGAAAACCAAAAAAAAAAACACACAGAACAGAAGAACCATTTGGTGCATCCCGTTCGAACCAACCGTTTCCGTGGGGGATACATTCGCTCCTTGAAGCTCCTTGTCGGATGATCAGAGAGGTTCCGTAGACGAACGAGAACCGCAGAAGCAGGTCAGCTTTCCTCCCCCCTTAACGTTCAGTTTGAAAGGCTGAAGGGTGCGCTTCCGTTCTCGAGCCCGTTCCCGAATGAAGGCAACTTGTTCCAACGGAACAGCGGCCGGAAGTGGGCCCCCGGCCATGTTGTTCGGGCTCGGAACTCGCACCAACCGACGACTAAACACACGTTGTAGTAGCTTGTTGTGCGGGACTTAATTAGAATATTGAATTCAATAAGCACCCTTCAAGCTAACCTGCTTCCTCCTTTCAACAGAGGCGAAGGACACACACACACACACGCGTACCGGTAGCACACGTCTTAGCTTACACACATCACAAACGATCACGCAAGACAGATTGCTGACGCGTGCTCCGGCTGGAGTTGGAGTGGCCGGGTAAGGGTTTAAAACAAATAACAGGTTTCGTCGACACCGACAAAGGCCGGCGACGCCAGGCCGGTGCCGGCTTTCCGACCGATTATGATTAGTTACTCGTGATTATGTTGATAGCGATGATGATGGCGATGGCCATGATGATGATGATGATGGTGGTGGTGTGGCGAGAAGGTTAAAAATTATGTTGTAATAAACGGAACAAGCCACTTGTTAGGGGCCCACGTTCGTGCGCCTGGTTTCCGTCTGGGCAATTAAGGCTATGATTAGCCAAGGGATCGGTTTCATATGAGATAAATGGCGGAGGGGAGCAGTTCGGCGAAGAGTTAGTTACCGGAAGGCGACTCGCACACGGTGGCAGGATCAAGGGGTTTCATGGAATGTTACAAAGTTAAATTACGAAGCGGCCAATATTGTACCTGTCCTGCGTCTACCTTACAGCGATTACACTTTCCTGGAAGTTCGGTTGTAACTGAACAGCGGCCAGAATATGCCCCAGAGCACAGGCACCCTGTCGGTGGCTCATCAAAGAGCAACAGTATTTGGTAGTGTATCCGGGAGTTAGGCAAATTATTAAAACAAACAAACACAACCAAGACCACAAGGCTAGACGGAAAGGAAGGACCGAACGAACGAACGAATTGATTACATTAGGGTGTAATTACGAGAAGAATCATTGGTTAGGATTGGGACAATAAATTATGGCAAAGCATATTTTTTGATATTAAACGCTCACACACAAACACAAAGATAATGCCAGCTCAGAAATTGAGACAAATGTTTCGCTCCACCCCATACGCCACCATCTGCCAAAACCGCATTCCAATAGCAGAATCGAAAGGAAAGGCAAAGCATAAATAAGCCAATAAGGTTGCTACTGCTGCCAGCCAGCCAGCCAGCCAGCATCGATTGAACCGGAGGAGAGAGCTGGACAAAAACCAGATCCCAGAACCCGCAAAGCACAGCAGAGACTGCTGCATACCGAGTCCGCAGTCCGGGGGCAATCAGATAGATAATCAGCCACCCGTGGCAGTGTGCGAATAGAGCAAATGATTTAATAATGTATTTATTCATAAAATCATTCGCAGCTTCCTCGCCCTTTCCGCTTCTCTCTCTCCGCGGTGCAGCCTTCCTCACTCTCTCACTTCCTCTCTTTGCCCCAGCCAAGCACGTCACGAAGCGACGAAGCGATGGAACCGAAAGAACCGAAACGAATCAACAACGTCGCGGTTGAGCGGGTGTGCCGGAGCCGTAGCCGGAGCCGTAACCGTAGGCCGGAGCTGGAGCTGGAGCGAAACAAACGAGCCAAAGCAAAACCTCCGTCCCTCGCTCCTCTCGATAACAGCAAACCCCTTCTGTTCTGTGTTCTGAAGGGACGACCGGAAGCAGCATCTTTCAACCGTTCGCCGTCGTCACCATGGTCCAAAGATGGAGTTTTTCCCCGTTCCGTTCCTCCGTTGGGCAAGGCCCGTTGCCTTGCGTGTGCGCTAAAGTGGCAGAAGAAAACAGATTCCGGTCCGGGGCAAAGATATGACGTAGAGAAAGTTCCTTGGGCATGAGGCAGATGAGGCGCTAGCCAGCCACTGCGCCTAAAGCATCGTGCCTTCAGATTTGTGATGCCGGTGCACTTTTTGCCATCGGTCTACTTCTCCAGTTGCTCTGTCTCTCACTCTCTCTCTCTCTCTGTCTCTGTCTGTTTCTGGCATCATTTTGCCAAGAATTCCCGGTATCGCTAGGCGGAGCGAAGGCGTACGGATCAAGTCAAAGGACACGGCGATAAAGATAATGCCCTCAATCATTCGCTTGCTGCCTTCGAGCTGCCGGCTTCGGCTTTCTTCCGGCGGAAAATTGTGGCTGAAGACATTTTATCATACTTCGTCAGCCGACTCGGCTGGTCGGCTCCAGGAGAATAGGGGAATGTCCTATTTCCTAGAAGCGCTCCAGCGGCAGCGACGTTGCCGTTTGGGCCGGCAAGCGTGAGAAACGAGAGTTTGTTGTTGGTACGCCAGGAAGGAAGGTCAGCCGGAAATAAATCCCAAACGCCCGACGATAGGATACTTACCTTGCAATTACCGGGAACCGGAACATCGGATCGCCGGAGACACCTATCGCCCAGGAAAGTGTCCGATGGTGCGAGCCGGGCGCCGAGTCTTGACCCTTCTGGATCACTTCGGGGCGAAGCTTTTCTCAAGTGACGGATATGGACCCCGTAAGCTGGCAATCGGTGCTACCGCTTATGATGATTACGCGCGGCGAACGAACGCAAATGCCAATCACCGTCTGATTGCATCACGTCACGGCACACAGACAGACAGACGGACACTATCTCAACACCAGGGCGGGGGATGGTTATTGAGGAGAATAGCTTTGATTGACCGCCGCGGTCTCGGTCGGTCACCAACAAACCGGGTGGTGGTTTTCGGGGTGTCAGGCTCTAATTGGTTTGTAAGTGTTAAGTAACCAAAGGGGATCGGTTGTTGGTCAAGATGGTTTTGTTTGATGGTCGAGCAAACCAACCAAGAAGGGCTGCGGATGAATCACACCGCAACGGCCAAAGGGTCGGCTTCCTCCCACCAAAAAAGGGTGTTAATGAGACGCACCACCTACTGGGCATGGTTGCGCATGTGCCCCAGACTCATAAAATCATTTAACACCTTGGGCACCCCGCCCCGCCCAACCCTGCCAACCTGGACAAGGGAAGCTGATTCATCGTAATTGTGCTGCACGCTCGAACCGTCCTGTTGTTCGCCAGTGCCGTCGTGGGTGAGGCAACGCTTTTCACGCATTTTCAAACGCCAAAGTCAAAGCAGTGTGCAAACAACGGAGCTGACCCGTTTACCGGTGACGCCGGCTGGAGCCGTACCGTAGCGAGTGACGTTAAGGCGAGATCGGAAGAAGAATCGGAATGGAAGAGGGGAAGCGTTACGTGGTGTATTGTAGCCTCCTCTCTCGTCGAGCTTCGGCGGGGACCGAGCTCCGATCATAAAAATTCAATTAGCCAACTCATTTGAATAAGCGATCTACGGCTACGGCTTGGTGGACGAGAGATGGGCCGACGGTACCGTAAGAGATTCAATTCAGGTCCGCTCCATTCATTCCCATCAGCAGCTGTGACACGAGGTTGAGGCCAACAACGTTTGGCACGCCTTTGGTGTCGTCCGGGTCTCCGCCAAGGCCCCGTATGCGCTGGTGTTAGCTTCACGAAGACACCGAAAAGACGGATGGTGAGTTGTTGTGTTCTTGGAATCGGTGTGCAGGAGGGTGGGGGTGGGGAACAAGTACACCTTCCTCTTCTTCTTCTTCTTCGAGGTGCGGAAGGTGGATTCCGGTGGTCGCTGTGTCGCTTACGAGCGATTGTTTTCGCGCACAATCGATTCGCTTTTCCGTGCAGGGACGTGATGCTCTGGAGACGATTCATCGACCGTGTGTATGGTACAGTGCCGGCTAAAATAATGGTTCTACTTGGGTGAAAGAAAAAAACAAAATTCGTCAATAAAGAAATTGTACATCCAGCATGCGCTGCTCAGCTTTGTCCAGTTAGGTGATTGCTTGGATTTCCTTGCATTGTGAGACATATCTCACCGTACGAGCGTTCGGGACACGCGGGACATACCGGGCATACGAGCGGCGAATGTTTGAGGCACGCACCACCGGGGGAAGTTACCGCGTTCCATCGCGCGTACGCACGAAGCGACAGAAAAATACTTTCCCAATCAGTCGATAAATTCCCTCTGTACGCTCATACCGGTCCCGGAGAGGACGAGGAGAGCGCAAAAAAAATGAATATTTAATTACCGACCGACGCACAATACGCCACGGTACCAGCAACCCGTACCGTGCGGGATGCGAGCCAAACCAAGAAGTTTGTGCGGACCGGCGACGGTCCGTGCACTGAATGGAAATGGTAAGATTATCAAAGTCACATTCAGTTTCAGTGCCTGGTGGTGGTGGTGGTGCTGCCCCTCGACCACTCCACCGATCCGGAACCGTCGATTACTTTGACAAATTCTTGTGCCAGCGAACTAACGAAATGGCAGCGAACCAGCCAGCCGGGGATTATTATTTGAAAATCGTTAAGCGACTTCAAAGGCGGCGAGGGCACGGGGGCGCAAACGAGGACACTTTTCAATTTGCCTTTCATCAAACCATCCCCTCGCTTCGTTGGTGGAAGGAATGATGATGATGGGTGCATTGGGTGGGTGGTGCATAGGATTTTTACGACGATTTTTTTTTTCGTACTTTTTCTGTCTTTGTGAGTCTTTTGTGATCCCGCACGGTGGAATGGTTCGGAATTGATTGGAATTTGATTTAACCGGCAAAGTAGAAACTGGACTGGGGTGGGGGACGGATGAGCCATCTTCCTTCGCTTTTCATTATTAACTACTATTTCATTGTTTGCCGCTCTATCCACCGAGATCTTCGGTCCCCGCTGAAGACCGACGTAAGAACCAGGGAATGCTTTTGACCATTGTGTTCCACCAGCAACTTCGACCAACTTTTTATACGTTTATTGTTCTTCCGAGAGGGGCCCGGTATTGAGGACAGGACCGCGACCGTGAAGGAATTCGGCTATTGTGCCACCATCTTGCTGCAAATCCAACCGAGCGGTCGTCTTGGATCGCTGTTCCAGTTCTTTTATTTTGTTTGTTAAAAACAAGCTGGGGAGGTCAGAGAGAGGTGTATGCGTGTTTTCGGGGTGTTTCGGAACATTAAAGGCACATTAGGGCCGTGTCTGTTAATGGCCGTGACTCACTGTCCGCGGTGACAGATGAGGTTGAACCGTGAAAACGTAATTTGAGTTGAAATTGTTACTCGATCAAGCACGATATCGAATACCGAAAGCAACATGGTTTAGGGAAAATTTATCATCCAAATGATGAATCAATTGCAAATTACCACAAACACACACGTACATAAGCGCGCTTGAAACAAGAGAAGAAAAACAGATAAAACAATCCCGGTAATGGCGGGCAAGAGCACGGCACGCAGCGGAGCACGTTACTGGCGTCAACAATCATGCCGCATACAAGAACAAGAAGGGGAACGGGGAAAAGGCGTGTTACTCATGTTAAGTAACGCCATGGATTGGGTCTGATTACTTCGCGCAGTGTACTTCGATCGCATGTTTGCTAACATACATTCGTTATCGTCGGCACCGAACGGTGGTCCGGTCGGTTTCGGAGAAGCCGCTGCGAGCTGTTGCTTATGGCAACGCTGGATGGAAGGAGAAGGAAGCCTCAGGATACTCGAAGGATACGCGCACAAATGCCCGCGAGCCCCCGATCCTTGGTTCCGTTGGTATGGTAGTACGCAACCGACGCATATTTCTACGAATTCCGCTGACTTTGCACAGCTCTGCACTGTCGGTCGGTTGGTTGGTTGGTTGGTTGGTTGGTCGGTCGGATACCATCGTGGTGTGTACGTTCATGACCATCGAGAGCACCGTTTTATGCTGACCATTCGCAAATCTAGTCCGTTTGCCTCGCAACCCCGAGCAACCATCGACGCCAACCATCGACAACTCGAATCAAGGGTGTGGCGGTGCGGTTCGGTGTTGAAGCGAATGCGCTTGTTACGCAAACACTGGTCAGACCAGACCAGGTTGTGTGTGTGTGTGTGTGTGTGTGATACAGAGAGCGTAGAGGCTCCAAGTGAGCTGGAATGTATGATGATAAGAAATAAAACTTTATGAGCTATGAAAGTTGTGATAAGAGCTTTCGGAACATTCGTTCACTCGCTCTCGGTCTCACTCTCGCTCTCGTCGCCTCCATCTCGTCCATCTTGATCGGCATCGGCTCCGATCTTGGGGGCTTGGGTTTGGGCTGCTTTCTTGAGAAGTGTTGCCCGCCCGCTCATCGATACAAAACCAGCCAGCGCCAGCCCCATGCCAGGGTGTTTGGTAAACATCCGATGCTGTGGAGCGTCGTCCATCCACCCCCATACGGAATGATCCCAACAGCAGCCGTATCCATTTATGTGGCCATTTGGTCATTCTCGGTGCCGGGCGGGCGACCACCAACCGGGCTACACTCTTCGAGCCATCGAGCTCGAGTTGGTCGAGTTTTCAAATGTGAACGAAACCATTCGAAGCGCAACGCGTTTCGTTGAGGCGAATATGGCGTCGTTCAGCAGATTCGCCCATTTTACGACCTTCACTAGCCGGCCTGGCAGCCAGCCGCTAAACCTCTAGCCCCACTAGCCAGTGGCCGGTCAGCGTGAAAATCATGTGTACGAATGTGTGTGTGTGTGTGTGTGTTCGATTGTGTGGTGGAAGTGAAAGCTGCTGCCGCGTGATGGAAATCAGTTTGTTTCTGGTCCATTTTCCCCATCATCATCATCATCATTATCATCGTGATGATGATTCGGCCGACTGGACGGTTGGGTGTCGCGCCTGTACTTGTTGTAATGTTCCGAGAGTGCTGTGGATTACGCGATTTGGAATTTTAATTTCGTTTTTGCAAATTGCAATCGATTACCAGCGGAGTCGAATTGGTTTTCGGGTGCAAAAATGGTCCCTTTTGTGCTGCATAACCTGGGCTTTAATGTGTTCAACTTTGCTTTAAGAATGGTCTCTGCGTTCTTGGAATGCTAATCATGCTGCACCGACATCGGCTGGCGTGTTATGTCACCGTGCTAGTGGTGGTGGTGGTGGTGATCGTGGCTACTGACGTTAGCAGCTAATTGACAGCGTTCGTCACGCTAGCAATCATCATTTTTCATCGCACAGCACAAACCACAAGAATGTTACTGCTGCTGCTGTCAATGGCACCATTCTTACTGACCGGCCGATAGCACCTTACGGTACGGAGTTTACTGCAACTGTGCACGACGACGAGTTTGTCACGACAAAAGTCCATAAACACCGAAGGTGTGCACATTCTTAGCGTGCTCAAGGAAGCGGATCCGGCGCATTCTTTTCTCTTGCTGTTGTTGTTGCTACCCCTGTTGGAGGTTTGGGAAACAATCCGCAAGAACTCGCCGGCTTTGTCGGCTGGAATGCATCTCCACCGCCACACATACACACACACTTGGGTGAGGTGCAATTAATTAAACTATTTCTATGCGTTTTGCTATCTTTGCGGTTGCGTTTCGCGTCGGTTGCTTTGTGGAGCAGCATCTTGGATGCGCCAAAGGGAACGGCCACATAATGAACTCACACCCCGTATCATCCTGTCCCTGTCAACGAGCACGCATGGAACGTTGGGAAGTGGAAATTGCATGCAGAGCGCGCAAAGTGAGCGAATGACATGCAGAATGCTGCTTTTGCCCGGCGCGGGTACAGTTGAGTCATCGTACTAGACGGTTAAAGATGCGCTTTGCATGCACCACCATCCTTTGCTGCTGCCCGTTTCGCAACCAAATGAAAGATCGACACAAACACTCACACTCACACGATCACGCACACGTCTCTTGTGACTGTAAAATGGCAAAAGAGACCGGATTCATTTCTCATCCCGCACACGAACATTTGCGTGTTTCGGCGCCATTTTCGGTGGCATTCCCGGTTGGTTCCGGTCCGTTTCGGTCCCGTTACAGCCGCAGGTGCTACAGTTCTACTATTGTCGCCAGTAAGCAACGTCCCAAAAAAAAAAGGGGGAGTGAGAAATGCTTCTTTTAAATCGGAAATTATGAGTCATGAAAGCGCCGCGAAGCGATGGAATTGAAAGCCATTTTTCATGCATTTCCGTCACGCATTTGCACCTTTCGGGGTGGCAGCGGGGCGTCGGCTCGACGACCGCATTAAGCTCCGACAAACGGCAGCAAAATGAACTACAGCCACTCATTTATAATTGATAAACATCATTCGCGCGCATCGATCAATGCTGAAAAGCTCCCCTCCAAATGGTGGCTGCTAGCGAGCAGCTTCATAACTGATCCCAGCGAGAGCCACTAACTGATGATGATGGGGATGATGATGATGATGACGATTGAGGGCTGAGAAGCGGCCAAAGGGAAAAGTAAATAGGCCAAACAGGCTAATGAACAGGAAGCGGCAGTTGTAAGCGCTGGAATGGAAATGAAGTTGGAACAAAGTGTATGCAGGGGATGTGACGGTATGTGTGCCCGGAACCCCGGAACCAGCACCAACCGACTAACCCGGGAGTTTAATTAATGTGTGCAGTGAGAGAATAAATTTATTTCGCTGGCCGTCGAATCGTCGACGCAAAATTCTAAGCCTCCTCCCTGATTCAAATCGGATCCAGCATTTTTGCCGGTAACCTATGCAACTCTACCCTGGGGCTGTGTTTATGCTGCGAGGCAAACGATTGATGTGCTACCGGGATGTGATGTGCGTAAAATCTTCATTTGATTTGCTGGCCACGGTGATTTGATCATCCAACGTCGCTGACCGTCGGGCGTGGTAATGAAATATGGAGCGAACGGAGCTCCCATTACCCACTGGTGGCCGTAACCGAAGCGAAACGAATCGATATCAGGCGACCGATGGTTGACAGTCGCATGACATTCGCTCCGGGGCTCAGCCGCAGTTGGCGATGCAAAACCCCGGTAGCCGTCGGATCGGATCGGATCGGATCTCGGTGTGTACATCTGTCGATTGGAAAACAAAAAGAGAGAGAGAGAGAAAAACATTAAACCCTCCCCTCCCTCGTACCACAGACCGGTGGCCACATAGATCATGGGCAGCAGCTGCGGTAACGTTCGCGACAGGACCGCTCACTGAACCATGACTACCGCGGTACTGGAGAGGGAGGGAATGTTATCCCGTTAGGTTTGGTCGCGGCCAATGAATAAATCACCGACCGGTGGATGGGTTGATTGGTGGGTAGAGCCGTCGCCTCGACGTTTCTCTTCCCTTTGCTCGTGGCACGCAAATTCTAAACAAAAATTATAGAGCATTCAAGCAGAATATCGGCAAAAACGGGATAAATGATTTCTATTCCAACATAAAACTTGTGCGCTGGTGGCCAGGTCATCCATCCCCGCCCCGTTCGTGTGTAATGTTCAGATGATAGTTTACGGTTCGCTGCTTGCGCTGTTCCTCGATGCACGCGACTAGAGACGCCTTGAAGATGCTCCAGATTCCCAACGATGCCCATATTAGGGGCATCGCTTCACGCATCGCCAATCTGGGGTGTCGTCGTCTTCCGATTCCCGATGTCACGGCGAACACGATTGGTACATTGGAAACGCGCTGAAGGGTGAAGTGAGCGTTGCGGGCCACGGGGGAAAAAATGGAAATATTTTAAGCTCGCTGAAATGGATCCCCCCGGAAGATGTGCTCAAGCCGAAAACGAAAAGCAATCCAATTATCATCCGGCATCATGAACACACGCGTGCGCACACACACACGCTTACCGAGAACAATTGCATTGTCTCATACATCGTGTCATCGTGTCCATGTTTGGGGTTTTTGGGGGGGGCGGCTTCGGTTGTTTCTGTCAAAAAACGGGACAATGCGAACCATTGAAATTGAAATGGCACCGGCCAAACATGGGGAATGTTGTGCTCCTTCGCTGGATCATAGCTTTCCGGTTGAATTCTCTCGTTCGCACGAGTCTTAGCACGGCGAGTGGCGTGTGCCGTCTGTCTGTAGCCCCTGAGCTGTTTGATAAATTATGAAAAATTGTAAACATAAAAAGATATGTCAAGCGCTTTTCACTCACCCCCCCCTGTAGGAACAAGGAGTGTCTCATGGTAAAGCAAGATGAAGAAGAAGATTTCCACTCGAGTGGTCCCGCTATCGGTGTCTCGACACGTCCGATTTCATTCCGACCCGTTTCGTTCTTTCTGCGCCTGCAACGCCATCTTGGACCGCACTCCCTGACAACGCTAATCTCGCAACGACCACCGGAAGGAGTGGCAGCATTCCGTGAGGGTTCCAGTTGTTTGGACATGCGAGTGTCATTTGTAAAAATCATCACGCCGCAACCTACAAACACGCATACACACACACACGCGTGCGCTCGCTACGTGTATGCGGGACCATAAGGTGATATTGCTGGTGAAGATGCTGCTGCTGCTGCTGCTGCTGGTCCAACCCCTTGGTGTAGCATTGTAAATCGTTCAATTTCCGACCCCAGACATGGGGTAAGGGCAGAGAACATGAGAAACAATCCGGCACGAAACCTCCATTTCGGTTTTCTGGGCAGCGCACACACACACACATACGCACCGGTGCGGTATACATTTATTTCCATCTCGAATGGATCAAGGAGCGGGGGACATACAAACAACCTTTGGTTTGTGTTGTGCGAAAAAGGAGACCATCCACGGTGAGCATGTGATCCGAATGTGTGTCCGGAGTTCGGGGACGAAAACAGGGTCCTCTTCCCCTTGCCACCACCTCCACCACCACCAGTAGTACTTTGGGTGTGGTTGATTGACACAGTGATTTTAAGCTTTGTGAGGCTCGAGTGGCGAGAAAGACCCAAGAAGCTCTTCCGGAATCCCTAAGCAGCCGGCCAGAAGGGTAGAGGAGAGGGGTGCGAATTCATGCGTGACGTCACGTTCGGTTTTGTTTCAGATGCTAGCTGCTAGAAAAGAAAACCGAATCGAGCAACAACAACAACAACGACAACAATAGTACACTGCGGAGCAAAAAGAAAATTCCCAAATTCATGAGGAAGGGCATGGCCAGCAGTCATGTACCAGAAGCTGGTGTAGAAGAGCCTCACCTCAGAAACCGACCAAAACATATACCGCAACATACGATTTGATAGGAGAAGCACAGCGCACAAGGAATCGTTGCAAGCCTTCACCCAAAAACCGAATTAACAAGGAAACCTAACGGGGGGAGGGGTGATTTGGAGGGGATCCAACAACCGGCAACGGGCAACGGACTAACACCAGATGCGGCTCCAGATGTTTCGACACAAATCTGGTGGAAATAGTGTTGAGGTTTTTGGGGTTCGGTTTCTCGTCGTCCTCGCCACCAGTCTGATAGTGTGCGAGGATGGCGGACGATACGGTACGAATATGGTCCCCGTATCTGCGATCTGCCTTCCGGGCAAATCTGGTCCGGGCTCACAGGATTCACACGAGCCGGGTTGATAGGGATACGGCCCTCGAGGCATCACGTATCCATCGTTGCTACCACTCCACACACATACACATACACACACGTTCACAGGAGGTTCATAGGAGTCTCAAAGGGAAGTCTTCTCCTCTTCGTTCCCTTGCGATCGATGTGACAACAGCGAGTGGCGCCTTTTGCTCTCACACAACGCCTCAACAGATATTTATTATTCAGCTTAAAATCTTGATTAAAATTAGAATCTTCTGTCGATCGTTGAGGAGTGAGGGTGTTCGATGGAAAGGCAGTGCACCTCGCGCGCCCGCGCCTTTCGATGACGCAAGATGATGGAGATGGAAACCATACTGAGTGAAACCAACACACACCAAAAAAAACACGAAGAAACGAAAATCCGATCCAAGGAGTCGCCGCTTCCGGTAAACAGTGAACTAGCGGCTAGCATTTCGCGTGGCGCGGCGTGGTTGAGTGATACTTTGTGAATCAGATTTAATCCCAGGGCTGCGGGATCGGGCCCGGGACGAACGAAAACATCTTTCCGGAAGCGGCGATAAGAGCGGCTGCTCAAGGCAACTGCCGCCACCGTCGCCGCACACACATGCAAATCAGTGCCATTACGTTGTTTTCGCAGCCAAGCTTTCGGAAAGCTCGAAGAACGAGCGGACGGAATCGAGGGGGGGAGGAATATCAGTCGTGGCATTCGCGCGCCGCCGCATAAACGACCGGAAACCCGGGAGGGAAGGGGGGTAGGGACACGTGATGGGACAGGAAATTGAATGAAAATATATGCCTCGAAATCATAAACAAATGAGAGCATCCTAATTTAATTTTCCTCGGCAGGCAGTTTTCCACACTCCCCCTTCCCCCAAACAGGAAGGTCTTGAACAGATTTTCGCTTTGATTTTCTTCGCCAGCGGAGTCTCTGACGGAGGGCGGATACCCGAAGATTGGCATGCGCGGAGAGTGGGGGGAATTCTGGCAATATGGAATGTGTCTGTGGTGTGTGTGTGTTACGCACATACATTTCGGGGGTCCTTTGCTTCTTTCGTTCGGCTCGTGCTGCGGAAGATGGATCCAAATCCGGTTTTACGCGCGTGGCATATGTTTCGTCAACGGTTGCCGGTTGCGGAAACGGGTTGCGAGGCGCCCTGGAGGCGTTCCTGCGTGAGAATGTGACATTAAGAGCGTAATTGTTAAACTAATGCCGAGGCACAGGCGACAGGGAATGAGGTGGTAGGCAGGTAGGAAGGAAGGAAGGTGGTGATGCTGTGCTGCTTTCCATTTGCCTGGCTGCTAATCTTTACTCCGTGCCGTGACATGTCATACGGATGATGTTGCGGATGATGTGGGTTCGCGTTGGTGCGCAGAGAAGATTATTGCACGTCACTAGCACCGTCGTTGGTGGTGTTAGTCGAGGGCGTTAGACTGTCATGTGGGCAAGACAAGTAGAAAATAAATGACTTCATCCTAAGATGGTCCAGCTGCCCGCTATTGTAAGCTATGTGTCTGTGTATGAGTAGAGTGTCATAATAGGGATATTGTTTGGGACGTCTTTTTTCCCTATTTATCACAACGAACTATTCAACTGACAGAGGGAACCATAACCTACGTCTTTTGAGTATCTGAAACGCGTGGATCAATGTCAAAATGCCTACTAAGCAAAACAAATCATCCCTTGTCAAAGTGTCACTCAACACTCGATAGTGTAAACAGTCGGCTACTATGCTAAACTGCCAAAGTAAAATAGTAACACACCCCGAACTAAAAGACACTCTGGCAAACCAACTTCGATAGAACTTTCTAAAACCACGCAAACCATGCAGCCGAAACGAACAAGATGAAACATAAATAGCACGACAACGACGTGGCACTCGCGTGTGCAACGATAATTTGATGAATTTCCCGTGAACCTCGAAGCCGAAAAGAGGGCACATGCCCACATGCCGCCACATGCCCTCTAATTGCACATTCCGGAAACAAAATTCCACCCCAAGAACCGACCAACAATATGGCGCTGCTCCTCTTGGTGCAGGATGCTGTAGCCACATTCTGACACTTTTCCAAAATGGCTTGTTTTCCCCCCGGGAAAACCCGTGTATTCCGCACATACCATCTGTCAGTAGTCAGTTGGTAGGTGTGGTAGTGGCTGTTTTGCTGCGCGTTTGCTCTTCTATTCGCTGTCATATTTGCACATTTGCACACTGACCGACGAGAGGATTGCTGCTGCTACTGCAGCTGATGATGACGGAGCGGTGTGCAGAAGGGGCGAGAGGCGGTGGGAAATCGGACAACTCGCCCCACCAAGAGCAGCAGCAGCAGCAGCAGCAGCAGCAGGCCAGGAGTTGAATGTTGATTCTATCTTTGGCGCAAAAAGGACCAAAATAGCGCTAAACTTTATCTACAGCCAAGCGGTTAGAGACCATTTTGGGCTCGCTGCGAGATCGACACCAGATTGAAAAAACCACCGACGACACCGACGGGTGGCGGGCGGAATGGTTCGACCGAATTCGGGCATCATCTCCATTTGGTTTGCGGCACCGACTGACCACCGCATTCCGCCCGGGACTGTGTACTCTTCCCGGCGAGAGTACCCTTTGGGGCTAGTGCTCGAGGCCGAAGGGAAAACGAATATACTTACCTACATGTGTTATGCTAATTTATTCATTTTCTCCCGTACGACGATACTCCCACCGACTGGTGGGTGCCGCGCGGCGTATAAAGAGTCAATAGTGGGTCAAACGATTCGAAACTCTCGGTACTCGCGTACGTAGTTCGGGATTCGAGGATTTTGGGCTTTTTTTGTTGGGAGAATGGTCTACCACACACTCACAGACACACAAAGGTACTGAGAACACATCGAGTTCGGCGGTAAAACCGCAGCCAATTTTGGCACCCAATATAGCCAAAAAACGGAGGAACGGTAGCCGGTTGCTATGCTCAAGTGGCACCGTGAACGTTTCGCTGAGTGTCGGTCTTTATTGGTGATCAAAATATTGAAACTTTGCCATTCGCCACACTCATCGCTACCCATCGTCGGTCTGTCCGGGTTGCATAGTTCTTTCGCGACGCGACTGCTGCCTTGGCTGTTGGCCGATGCCGTCGTGGTTCGGGTTTTCCACCTTGGCTCGGTTCCAAATAGCATCGTGAGCTGAAGTGAAAGACTTATGCAACGCTTATGTTGTGAACCTTACATCACACACACATGCATCGTATAGTTGAAGTGCTTCGACGAGTTGCAGCGAATGTTTTATGTTTAATTTTCCACCATATCCATCCGGGGACGACGTCACTTTGTCCAGCATCCGGGCACTGCCACCATCGTTGCACTAACCAGCTTTGTGAGCGTAGGGATTGTTGAACACAAACTTTTTAATTGATTCATAATTAAATTCGCGTGAGGTTCGCGTCGGTTTTCGCGGGGTTTGTTTTTAATTTTCCGCTCGTCGTGCGATTTCCATCCACCTAATTAGCTCCACTTGAACCTCCTTGTTCCGTTTTTCGGGCCGATTGCAGTTGGGCAGAGTCTCCTGGTGGAAGGTTGCTTTTGCTTGCAAACAATACACTCACAGGGAGGGGGAGGCTTAGCATAAGGAAGTTTTCTCTTTCTGCTGACCGTGCTTTTATGTTTTCGCTCTCCACACAACCTTTGTTTTGCGCTGGAATATCCCTTAGCATAACAGCGCACATAATCAATAGTTTCGCACCAATTTTCCAGCTGCTGCTGCTGCTGCTTCCAATAATACTTTTCAACAATCGGGGGAAGTGAATGAGCGGTTTGAACGGTTTTAATATGTTTGCATTTAAAAGCACAATATTCTCGCGAGACTTCCTTCTGTTATGCGCTGGGGAATTTGGATAATGACTTAACCTCCTTTTATGAGTCCTAGCAGGTGTTGCACTAGGCAAAAGCGAAGGGGAAACTACCCGTCGTCTTTTTACACTGCAAAATCTGCTCGGCTGAACAAATATACTAGCTAAAAGGCACCTTATGGTGCGCGGCTAGCATTAGCATATTGTTTAAGGAACTGCAGTTACTATAACGCTCCGTTTGATGCTAATTATGCCCGGGCGGGATGGGGAGGGGGGAGGAATGGATGGCACCGCTTCGTACAGCGCGAGCCCGAGCAGCCCGGGCACGGCCACGGGACACAACTTTGACTTCGTAAACAACTTTATTCGGTGCAATTATCATCTTACCGCTCATCATCGCCGGTTGCATAGCTCTGGCATAAATTGTTCGTCCCCAACCACAGGCACTACGGGAACATGAAATGATCGCGCAGCATCGTTGCCTCGCTGCTCAATGCGGCAGCCTCAATGTGATGCAGCGCCTGTGATGGAAATGCAGAATACGGACGACGGTAGAGGACTAAAGCTATGCGCATTCCGTGGCGCATCTTGTTGGCAGCCTACAGCTTTCATCTGTCATCATCACCGAATCTCCGGCACCAGAACTATGCTCACCCTTCTCTCCATGCTCCCCTTCGTCCTCTTTGCTTATCCTTTCATGGTGTAATTCGCTAGCGAAAGGTTGGTGGATTTTATTGCGAACAAAAGCGTCTCGTTAGCCGCCCGAAAATTAGCCGAAAGTCAAAATTAACTTCTCATCTAACGATGGTGCTTCGTGGCGTTAGTTAGGCAAAGACTTTCTTCATCCTTTCGTCTTTCTTCCTTTCGGATTCGTAAGATTACCGAGTCGGTGCTTCAAGACAGCCTGTCAGCGTACTCCCCGGATCTACTACTAACGAGTAGATCCCGAGGTTTTCTGCTGTCATCTCGGTCGCTTTTTGAAAGGCACAGTGTACTACGAGTAACCGAAGCGATGGCCGATGGCGGTGGCTCTAGCTCGGGCGTTACTGTTACTTTTCTCCCCTTAACGTACTTAGGGCGACTTAAGGCAGGACCGCGCTGAGCCGCTGAGCCGATTTCTTCGAGATGGAAAAAGTTAAGAATATTCAATCAGCTCAAATCTGGAACATAATCTGTTTTTACCGATCTACTCCGCTCCGGGGCCCCGGGGGCTTGCTTCCCGCGAAATCCTCGGCCTCCGCCGAACACATTTACCTAGGGAGATAAATTTATGATAATAACTTTTCTGGCAAACGAACGGCGGCAGCGACTGAGCGCCAGAGTTTTGCTTCAGAATTTGAATCACCGCCACGAGCGCCATTTGTTTCGAGCGACCGACCAACAGGCCGTCGGATTGGATCCTCCAGGTGAAGGAGGTGGATTTCATCATCCCCGGTTGCCCGGGATGAGCGATGTGGCTTTATGTCGCTTCATCAAGGGAAATTATCCGCTCGCCGACTTTGGGCGGGCTGCTGGACGGAAAAAGTTTGCTGGTTTGCTCCCTTGAGGTGCGCTCCGTGTTTGTAGCGAACTGCTGCTGCTTGAAGCAATCAGCCAGCATTATCATACCGTGTGAATCACATAAACTGCTGGCCGCGATGCCGGCCGATTGTGACATTTCACGGTTGCCAATTATCATTCCAGTTCCGGCGGTTTTTCCCGGTGAGTGACGGAGTTTGCGTTGGATGCGCTATTTAGCGCTAAGCAGCGCCAAGCACGCGGCAATTGTCTCCATTGCTGGTGATAAGGATGACTGACAGAGAGCTACCTTGGTGTTGAGCGATTCCATGCAGTTAATGCTCTCTTTGTTTCATTTAATTTCCCTCCATTAACAAAGAATGTGATTCCATTTTTCAAACAGCACACGACGAATGTTCAAACAAATGGTGATTGCAGAAGTGGTACTGAATGGAAAACTTCATTATTCCGTCGCTTGACTCAGTTCTTTTTTAATCCTTACACCGCTCAGCATCAATCGGTGCTTGCTGCTCATATCAAAAGGCAATCAAATTTCCTGCGCTCTTCAACACCTTGCTGTAACGTTTTGCTTGCCGGCGCCGCTTGCTGTGCTCCTTTCATCACCAAAGGCCCGGGGAAGGTGCAAACAATTAGCGGGTCCACGACACGAACATCCAAAGCTCGGTGGCTGATCGGTGCGAGCGGGGCATCACTTTGCACATTAAATTAACGAAGAAAATCACATTTACCAAACGAGCGCACCGAACCGGGGAGGGAGGGAAACGATCCATAACCCCTGCACCTAGCGCCGGCAACGACACTCGCTGCTCATGAACACCGAAGCACGCCACCATGTCAAAGGCAGCAGCCAGGATCGAGCTTTTTGTGTTGGCAAATTTGCGAGCGGGGTTTCGGTTTCCTTCTTGAGAAGGCTAATGTTTTCGGGAGCTGCGAGTATGACACGTGTCATACGGTTCCGATGGCAGCTCTTCTGCTGCTTACGAGAAGCTGAACGTGTGACGGAAAATGTGTCGGAGATAAAGAAAGGGAGCAGAAAGCATAAGGTACTCAAGGCTCGAGGACCGCACCGGGTTGCGCCGGTTATATTGCCGGGGCGGCATTATTGAATTGGCTAATGCTGATTGATTACGGCAAATAGCGTATGTTCCGTGGCTGCTGTTGCTTCTGGAATCCACGCTCGGTCGTCGTCGTCGTCGTTGGCGTTGGAAGCGTCGGTATGAGACGATATCACCTCGGCAAACGAGAGAGCGTGAGTGCAAGTAATTTGCTGCCTCAAATATTGATACATCATCAACATCGGATCGGATTGGGCGATGCTAATGACGATTGAAGTCGAGATTGAAAGCGTGATACGTCCGCCATGCTGCGTCGGTTTTGATGTTATACTTCCATCGCTGCTTCCCTTGGTAAAATCATTTCATACAATGTTTACCTCCCCGAAACGGATAACTAACAACGGCAAATAGTTGACTTGCGCTGGAATAGTTCTCTTCTATCCGTAGCATGTACGATGTTTGATGAATTTGCGAATCCTTGTACGTAACCTTTTCGAATGGGTATAATCCGGGGAAGAGCGTCTATCATAACTTCTACATTCCTACTCAGGCATTGGAACCTCAATCGAACTCTAAAGTACTTCAAATTTAAACTTCCCGCAATGTCTAGACAGGGGACTCCCCACTTTCGAATCGATGCCAACTCGAGACCCGGAACCGTCTCGACCGGCCAATACATACAAGGCGCACTCGGTTCAATGCAGCATAACACCGAGCGGCCAACCCACCAGAACCCAGAGGCCGGAGTTGTGGTGTGATGTTGAAGCAAATGGAAAACTTTTCCCATAAACGTTATCATTAATATCCTCCACATTGCGGCTGCTGCTGCTGCTGCTGGCCGCTGCTGCTGGCCGCTGACATGCCGTCGGCCATCATTCCGCCCGTATCCATCTCCGAAGATTCGTTGATTCGTCCAACAGGAGCCAGATCGCACTGGATGGGTCATGGTTTCCAATTTCCAGCAGGTTTCCTCTCGCAATGACCTCTGCCACGAAAGTCACATAAAATGTGAGCACACACACGCGCGCGCGGTCACGCACATTATAACTTTGTTGACCTTTTTCTGCCTTTTGGGACCGGATTCCGGGATGCTCATTCAATGGTAAATGCATTAACATCTGGCAGCCGTAGCGGTATAGGTTGATGTTTATCAGAACTGCTGCTCACTTTCCCTCGTCATCGCTTGACCACGATGGAGAGCCTTATTATTCGTTATAACTGACCCCAAAATGGCGCCCGGAATACGGAAAACTCGATGACCAATGGTTGGTGGTTGCTTTCATCCACAACTCCGACCCCGAAAAAGGCCGACGTTAAACTGAAAACTTCCGATCATTCGTAACAGATTCGGTTAAACAATATCGGCAAAAGATTAAGTTAATGGTTCATGGTGCTCCATTGCTGGTGCTCGTTGGAGTTGGAGCGTACCCGAACTGACCATTCGCGTTCTGTGTGGCGTAGCGTCATTTCCAACCACCTGAACCAACCACCGGGACCACCGGGCGCTGGTGTTGTGATGAAATGCGATCACTCCCCGTTTCGTATGCTGGCGTTGAACTGGAATTTATGGTACCTCGGGGCCACATTTGGCGCGCGCGCGCGCGCTGCATCGACCCTTCACCAGCATTACCCCATCACCATCGTCATCATCATCATCATCATCATCATCCCCATTATCATCGTGAGTAGAAAGATGCCCTTTTCGGTGAAATTATGGTTCACTGATTTGCCGAATGTGTGTGTGTTTGTGGCCGAACCGGACCAGCACCAGCGCCACCGGCGTTTACGATCGACGTACAATTTGGATACGTTCTTGTGGCGCGAAGCTTCGTGCTCCTGCTACCGTAGTACGCTGTTGGATGTTTTATGAACTCGTTTGTTTGGCTCAAGTTTTACGATGCTACGCACTGGTAGGCCGCGTGTGCGTAACGCTGCTCGAGAGCACGCTAATGAAGTTCGCTCCCGATATTAGGTGTCATCGCGTTGATGGGGTGCTTTCATTTTGTTACGGTGGCGACGGTGGCGGAGTCTGTGGTGTCGGCTTTTATGTAAGATATGCGTCCCCGGAACCACGGAGACACGAGAAATACGCACGTGACTACCAAGCGCCGTGACATGAGGCGCCGAGAAGGGGGTGGAGGAACCCACGTGTCAAAGTTATGACGGAAGGCGTTGTGGCGGAAGTTGTGTGCGGTCCTTGTAGAATCCTTGGCAGGGCGCGAAGAACAAAATCGTGGAGTTTGTTCCTTCGAAAATCTTTACGATGCCGCGGATGACGGGAGGAGTTGTTTATCCAAAAGTTTGCATCCCGCATTTCAGCTCACGCTGCTCGGCTTAATTCCTGCTTAATGCACAACGACACCTGCTGGCTTAGCGCGACGAGCCGCAGAGTCTGCCTTCGCTGTTGCTGTTGTCGTGGTGTGAACGGTTGATGAAGTACTCCGTAGTTCCGTCGCCTGCTTCGACGCAATCGCAACCGGCCCGGAATGGGAAGCTCGCCTTTTTGTCTTTCAACACAGTAGCGCAGTAACAGCGTAGCGTAAACGAACAAACGACGAGGTTTACTACTACGTGCGATGCAGGGGTAGGTCGTGCTCATGCTTGGTCACGACGAAAGGCAGGGATTTGTAAGGCCAGGAGAGAGGACCAGATTTTAACGAGGGCTTAGATGTGAATGAATTTATCCCACCAAACTGGCATCCTCGTTGGCCATGGTCTGGATAACGGCAAGCGCTTGAAAAGCTAATTCAGTTGATGGTCTTTAGCGAGTAATATAACGTTCACTTGTCTTCCATTGACTAAGATGACATTTTAAAGCTAGACTTTAGAGCAGCTTAAAGCTCGACTGTTTTTTGGAAATGAAATCCCTCCGTTTAGGTGGACTTCCAGTTTTAAAATGGTGACATGAACGTGTATGCAAATCTACACTGTGTCTACACTACCTGTGAACACCTCCTGCGCGAAGTTCATCCTCGCCGTCGTCAATGGCCCTCCAATGGATGCTCCAGCGTAACCTGCAATCTAGCTAATGCATTTGCAAATGTTCATAAACTTTACCGAATCGCTGGTTTCACACTCTCGGCCCACCTGCCACCTCCTGCTGCGGGCTCTAGTGCTATTGGATTTATTTGCATTTCCGGAATGTTTTTTTGCTTCCACCCCAGCGAAAGAGAGCGAGAGAGAGAGAGAGAGAGTGAGTCTGTTCCCTCTGGAGACTGGAGAGACCGTCGGGAGCACACACTTGATGACACTTCCGCGGGGCTCACGGAAGTTTTCCAATCAAACTAAAAACCCTAAATCTCACCGGAAGTGGTCAGCATCGAACCCGCGTTCGCGCTTTTCGCGCGCAAAGCACTGGGCACCTCTCGAGCGCAACAGCAAAAAACCAACCAACGTACCAGCTAGAAACCAGCGATGAAAAAAACAGGGAATGAAATCCCTGACAGTTCCTTCCACATCAGCACCGCTCCGTGTGGCCCCGAACGGTGCTCAGCCAGTGAGAGGCGAGAGTAATTGAATCAAACCGATTTCCCGACACTTTTCGCGGAAGCACCGCACCCTATGTTGTTCCACCGTTCCACCGGATTGATCCCCGCGGTGCGGTCTCGGTGTAGCCACGCGTTAAATAACTTCCAGAACAAACATCCTTGCGCTGCGTCGGTCGTCCGACTGAACACTGCAGGTACAGGAACGTAACGGGAATGTGGACAGTACACGATGAACGGTGACTACGGAGAAGGGCGCAGATCCCTTGTCCCCGCCCTATATGCCGGTTTCAAGGAAAAGCCGGACATTTACCGCAAACTCAGCAGCTTCGAGCGCCGAACGCGGTTGGCTTTCCGGGGTCCCCGAAGGGAGAAGGAGAATTCGGTCTATTCTGTGCTGATCGACAAACAAAAATCCCGTCCGTAGAATGCGATCATCGATTCCTGTGTGTTCGTGTCGTCGTTTCCTGGCTTGCAAGATGGAGCCGGACGCCCGTGCCGCGGATGTGGATGACCACAGCAATAAACTTTCCGGTACGCGGTCACCACGGCGTGCTCTCCATGGAGTCATCTAGCTAGAGCTAGTGCAAACACCCGGACCGGAAAAACCGGTCCGGTCACCTTGCCGAAAGGTACCACCAAAAACCCGGAAAGGCCACTGTTCCTGTTGGCCCTTCTCGAAAACCTCGAAAGGGCCATTAATGAACCGGAGACTCCGGTTCTCGAGGGGAGTGTACCGCGAACTGATGGACTACTGCCCTTTTAGGCTTCTGCACTTCGATGCACCGCTCGATACGTCATTTGTGCAAATGGAGGGTGCTTGCAGGCGCGGGAGTAGATGCGTGCGTTATGTTGTGGCAACGATGGCTGGTCCGGGCGACTGACAGTTTTTGTGTCCTGCCAAAGCCAACACGTGGTGGCCAGATCAGGGCACAGCAGCGTGAGTTCCCGATGATGATTGGAGCGAAAGCGAAGCGCCAGCAAAACCCATATCAGGCCCGTCCGATGAAACGATGATCCCGTTCCCGGCAACTGATGATCAGATTTTGTGGACCCAGCAGCAGCCGTGTGTGTGTGTATTTTGTTTTTTGTGCGGTGCAGCTTTTCTGCGGCCCGTTTTTGCATCCGCTCGAAACACTCGACAAGATTTTGTGCAGCAGCGTGCTGTGTTGTGCGGCAGAAAATGCAATCTCGGTGTGGCCGTGGCCGAGGCATCGTTCAGCGAGTAGTAGGTATTTGATTTGCTGCGCGAATAACAGAAACTCCATTCGACATGGCCCGGCATGACCATGAGGTGACCGGTGAAGGGCATTCGAATGCAATCGACTATCAGTACTGTGATGCGACTGCAACCGTCGGTATCGGAGAGATTTTTTTGTTTTGGTTTTGGAGCTTTCTACCTCGCAATGGGAGTAGTTTTCGGTGAGATCTGATTGTCAAATGTTTACGTGGTTCAGGTGGCAGAGTTTGGCAGAAAGAAGGAAAACAAATACACACGGAAAAAAATCCCCTACCCAAAATGTCCGGTTTCGCGACGTTTAGTGAAATTTGCAAAGTGCGCGATAACGAGGATTCGTGACTCTATAGCAAACGCGATCTGCCCGGTTCGGTGTGCAACAATCGCGCAACGAAACTAAGCAAACAAATTTGCGTTTTGGCAAAAAGGGTGTAAATTCGATATTACATTTCCAGAGCAAAGCGGAGAGAGAGAGAGAGAGAGCGATTGGCGGTGGAGGGACGCAAAGTTTCCACTTCATCCAATAACAATTAATAAATAATTTCATCAACTTCTTGCGAGCCTTAACCGGACCGGCAGAGGAAGCCGGCGCGAACCAGCTACGATGGTGGCGGTGGTGGTGCTTTTGATGAAATTCAATAAAAGTAACTTTTACTTAACTTTTCGCACTCCATTCGGTTCGGGTCGCCGGTGCGCCGGTCTTACTCCTGCTCCTCCTTCGCATGAGCCGCTGACTGGCGCTGTTAAGGAAAAACTTTAACTTCTCACGGAGCCTTTCGAGCCGTTCCGGCGCTCAACCGGCGCTTGTGTTGAGTGGAGCGAACTAGTTATGAAATTTTACGGACATATTTTTGAACCTCATACCGACGTTCTCGCGGATACTCTCTTTCTCTCTCTCTCGGAGTTCAGGATCTTGCCACTTGCCGCAGGGCGATCTGTTTGGTGAAACAGGGAAATCTTGGGAGGAAAATAAACATTCTTGTTTGCCTCAAAATCGCTCGAGCAATGGCGGCGATTCATTGCCGCTGATTAGTATTCCACTCGAAAAACTCGTTCCTCAGCACCTCCTCACGGGCACAGATTTTCATCGGTCTAGTAGTCCTGCTCGTGGAGTGATTCCATTCAAAGAATTTGCCAACTAATTCTCAACCTCAACTAGTACGCCGAAAGAGAAAGAGAGAGAAAGTGAGAGCGCAAGAAATTTCTTAAATTACTTCTCGACTCCTCGGTGAAACCTGGCTGGCTATTCGAACCGCCGTTATGCTGCTCCGCTCAGTAACCACGCTCATTACGTCGCTTAAATAATGATGACCGTGGCACAAACAATGCCCGTGAACCGTCGATGGTGGCCTGGAATTGGAAGTGAGAAAAAGAGAACACATTTTTCATCAGCCTCTGGCATTCCCTTGAAAAAAAAAACGGCCGCACCGCCACCGGTATCCTGACGGGGCCGAGGGGTTTCCGCGATTCCGCGGACCCACATAATGTGTCCTTTCATTGAAAGCGGTTGTCCGATTTGGTTTCAGTATTTCTCACGCTTTACTGCGTCAACATCTCGTGCCTCACCGTTGGTCGATCTGGTACTCCGGAGCACACTAATGCCTGCCACGGAGCACCGCCCGAGGCACCACCGCAAGGAGCGGTAGAGAGAGAGAGAGAAGGAAATGAAAGAATAATCTTTCGGTGGAAAACGATTCCATTCAAAGCGACGCTCCAAATGACGCGATCGCGTCGCAACGATAACAATTTGAATTAAGAACGAGGTAGGACGGTTGAAAGGGACAAAAAAGAGCGAGAGAGAGATAGATGAAGAGAAAGAAAAAGGGAGAGCGAGAGAGAGAGAGAGAGAGTACATTATTGCAACATAACGGTAGACCGTACCTAATTTTCATTTTGACAATCATTGAGCTTCCCGGAGGCGCCTCCATCGACCGGAGGGCCACCGGTTTGTTGCCGGTACGCCATGGAAATGACACTCACGTTCCATCAATATTCCTACTACATTTCTCCACCACCACTCGTTCCGCCGTTTTCCACGGTACTCGCGAGCTGGCATTTCGATTTATGAGCCCCTCACAGCCCCCGGGGCCTCAGGCTGATGGCCGATCGATCGGTGGAAAAGTGGGAAAAGCGAGCGAGGTGAAACAGAAATTGCAACCAATGGTGCGACAGCCTGAGAGAGAGAGAGAAAGAGAGAGAGAGAGAAAGAGAGAGAGAGCGAGAGCGATTGAATAGAAACAGAGAAAAAGGCTCCGCGCAAATGACTTCGCTTTTGGGTTCGCGTCGCATCGCGAGGTTTCGAGGACCGGAGGACCGTTGAGCTTTCCTTCCGTAGCCCCCTGGGTAAAGCGACACAACTCGGTGTTTTCGGCTGGCCGGTGACCAGAGGAGGACGAAGAGCCGAAGGACGTTTAAATAAATCGTTCATGTCAGGGTGTATCAATGATTAATTAATTCTTGAGAAACTCATTACGAAAGGCAGGGAAACGGAGACGGAGACGCAGACGGACCACCCCGCTCCCTGTACACCCGAAAAACGGCCAATCCGACC
>NC_064874.1:21077091-21139591 GCF_943734745.1 Anopheles darlingi | reverse complement strand
CAAAATGCTCACAAACTACTAGTGTGCCTTGGTTGCCAAGCACGGGGGGGAATACGTTGGACGGACGGACGGTCGCTATATCGTGCTGCTACGAGCTACTCAAGAGCTCTTGTGCTGCTTCCGATGGTGCCTCTACACAAAAAAAAAAGAAAGCATAAAACTCGAGATCCTTTTTGGCGCCTTCCAAGTGAACGTAGCAACGAACCGGCACACACACACACACCGCACCGAATGGGCTCACCGGATTTATGGGCCTGGTGGATGGTGGTGGATGCAAGAAAAAAAAAATGCAATACACAAATCGCACCCCCGGTGCCGGTCGAATCCGTTCCTAGCGCTCCGCGTTCCGAGAGCTGCCCGGAGTATTTGTTTACGTCAACATGCGCCGTCGACCGGGGGTCTGAGTTCGGTCTCTCCGATGGCGCATCGAGCAGGAGTGCAGCGTTTCGCTCGGAAGTGGCTGAGATAGCGAATATTAAATGCAGTTTAATGGAATTTTAAAATGAAAAGTTGAGCCTCCCACTTGCAGGGAGGGAGGGGAAGGGGGAAAGGGGGATAAATGGTGGTCCATTGCCTAGCCGTCCGCCTTTGTCCGCACGGTGTGTGTGTGCGTACGGAGTAATATTACTTGATGGTTAGACGATCCACGGCTTCCCGGTCGGTGGATGCCGAAACTTTTTGCCCAGGCCGTCCACTTCCGTATCCACATCCCGGGACCGGGAGGTTAGAAGTGCACTTTTTCAATCGCTTTCATAAGCACCGCAGAGCGAGTGAACAGTGAACGAAGAATCTCTGCGCGGCCCAGAGTGAGCTTTCACCAAGGGAGCAAACTTCAAAGGCAGCATTTTGCGCCATTACCCTCGGTTCGGTGAAGCAAACACCGAGAACGCGCGAGGGGGGGGGGGGAATTATGGGCAAGTTATTACCCCCCCGGACGTCCCTTTCCTCTTCTAGCTCACGGGGTTCCCAAAAATCGGCGCGGCCTTAATGCTGGTTTTAAACCGAAAAGGTCAGATCAGAGGCAGATTCCACCCGGGCACTTACTGACGCCAAGGCGTGCTGAGTGCTTGAGTGAAATGGAATACCATAATGGAGGCGCACGATAATGCAACTTGCAAGCAGCTAGCTCATAATTGATTGAAGGGTGGGGGGGATTCGTGCCAGGAGAAAGTGGCGCCGCGATAGTGGATGGTATTCAAAATTGAAATCATTTTCTCTTCCGCTGTACATGGGAGTGTGCTGTCCATTCAAAACTCATGACTGACTTCTTATTCCTTTCCCTTAGGTGATCAAGAGCTTTCTCCGATCCATCCACAAACGAACGCTACGGAGCCGGACAATCCCAGGACCTGGTCAGCGGCATCCGTGGTGCAGATACCGGCGAACAAGGATCGCCATGGTGCCATGCTGAAGTGTTTGGCACTGCACGAATCGTACGCTGCCCGCTCGGTAGCGGTCGAGGGACGTCTCGACGTGAAATGTAAGTAGTTCGGGATGTTTCATAAATTATAACCCGCACAGCACAGCACAGCACAGCACAGCACAGCACAGCGCGGCATTGCTCGACTCGATGGATGCCATTTTCTTAGAAGCATCTCATCATTACTGTTGGATTCTCAGACGCAGACTCAGACACGCAGACACGTCGGGGATCATTAGGATTGTCAGGGTTTTTTTTTGTTGCAGAAAACGATCCCCGTGCTTCACCAGCATCAATCGATTTCGATGAAGGCGACCAAGGACTCATTTAATTGGCTCTCTTCGCGCGCTTGCACTCGACGTGATGTTAATCACATCACATCCGGGAATCACATCGGAAATCCTCGGCAGCGATTGTTGCACGGCGGGCTATAAATACCCGTTAGAGCAGCAGACATTCGCTGCTCCGTAAGCTTTCAGCCAGAAATTGGCAAACCATTCATCAGCATTAGCGTCAGACTGTCCCGTCGCAACGACACAGACACCAAAGGGATGGGGGGGGGGACACTCTCTGCCCAGGAATTCCTTTGCCCTTGTCCTCCACGGAAGTCCTCCAAAGCACACGGAGACAACGTTTGCACTGATTGTCTCCCTTCGTAATCCCTTACCATCAATGGTGGCTGCTTCCGGTAATTGGCTCGAAACGATGCAGTTGGCAGAGCAAATGGGAACGCTGCGTGTACAAAGCACGTGCCCGATGCCAGGGACTCGAGGGACCCCTAGAGGCGACCTTTCTGTCACGCGCTACCTCCAACTTCTGCTCCAGCTCGAGCTCCAGCTCCTATAGTGAGCAACGGAGGTCGATCGTTCCTTTCCAAAGGACGTACCCCACCGGACGTGCTGGCAGTCAACCTCAATTAATATTGTTTTATCAACAGCGATAAATATTTATAGAATGCATTGGTACGAATTGTGTCCAGCTGCTGCTGCTGGTGCCCTGTGGTGCTGCTGACCTGAGTGCACTCCGCCAGTCGGTCGGTCGGTCTGCATTTTAATTCTGCTGCAATTCTCCCCCGCCGGCGGGGGTTCTCAGCCATTCCGGGGACCTTGATTCCCCGATGTTGTCGCTGGAGCGGATGAGATGCAAAGAATATGTTCGACTCCTGTGGTGCTCCAGTGCGAAGCGGGGGGGGACATATTTTATGCAGTCCATTCCACACTCAACCAAAGTAAAGGGGATAAAGCTTTATCCTGCACTTTAATGAGGATATCCGTGCAGTGTCCTTGTATGTGTGTATGTGTGTGTGTTTTGTGCGAGCGTATGCCAATCAATACCATTCCGTGCCGAGTGTCCGAAGTGATCATTAACCTACTTTATCGCTTCTCCTGCTTCCCTTCGAATCGCCACGAAATAGATGCACCGACGGTAAGACTGCTGGGAGCACCCCAGATCGATCTGGAGGAGGGCAAGGATTCGCTGATCCTGCGGTGCGTAGCCGACGCGAACCCACCGGCCAGCATCGTGTGGCGCCGTGCCGGACGGTCCGAGATCGCTAGCCTGCAGGAGTCGCTACAGCTGCGACCGGTCGGAAGGCGCGATGCCGGTCTGTACACCTGCCAGGCCCAGAACTCGGTCGGTACCTCCGATCAGATGTCCGTGCAGCTGGATGTTAAATGTGAGTAGAAAAAAAAAAACAAGCTGACCGCCTGTCCGGTCGTATTGGTGTCAACTGATGTGAGCGTGTTTTTTCCGATTTTCCCTTTTCCAGATGCCCCGAAAATATTGTCCGCTGGTCCGGATCGGCTGACCACCGCACCGCTGTTCAGTCCGGCCGCGTTCGAGTGCGTTGCCGAGGGTAATCCAGCACCGACCTACAAATGGGTGCAAAGGTAAGGGAACCGGGAAGATAGAACGTGTAAAAATGTTAAATGTGACTTGAAACCATGGCAAGCGCCTCATTGCAACAGCCCCTTCCGTCAATTTCGTCATTTAAATTGTTTAATAAGCTAATGACACTTGTGCCCTGCTGGTGAAGAACATTCCCTCCTTCTCACGAGGCCACGAGGCAAATGAAAAGAGCATTCCATAAAGGCGCATCATGATCGCATCGCGGCTTGCACCTGGATTGCAACACAAAATGAATTTGCTGTTTGCAGACATTTCACTGCCACATCTAACATGTCTTTTCATGGGATGATGCAACGTTACACGAGGGCCCTTCAATTAGCAGCAGCAGCAGCAGCAGCAGTCTGGTTGGCTGACAGTTTCGTGTTGAAGCTCCCTTTTACAGAAAGACATGGCAGCTGCTGGAGACTGTCAAGAGTCCCATACTTGAACTGCACCATTTCAGAACCGCACGTCGCGATTCACTTTTCATTTCGAATTCATTATCACTGGGCGCCTTTCAACGTGGCACTTCTGAGCACACACACACAAACATCCTGACACTCATTTGGTGGCACTGTCTTATCTTCTCGTTCCAGGATCTCGACCCAGGGCAAACCATTTCTGGATCGTGGTCGTGAGTCGCGTCTCGTCATCGACAACGTAACGTACGACTATCAGGGCGAGTACGAATGTCGGGCGACGAACTTCATCAATGGTCAGGAACGGACGGCAACCTCGGATCCGATAGCGTTGCAGGTGGTCGGTGCACCTCAGGTACTCCGTACGACATCGGCCAACGGCGGTGCAATCGGCCATTCCGTCTCGGTACGGAAGGGTGACTCCGCGACGCTATCACTGATTGTGTGTGCCGATCCGCGGCCACGCCACGTCGCCTGGGAGTGGGGTTCGTTGCGGCTGGAGGCCGGTTCGGGAATTGGTAAGCTCTCCGGATCACCGGAAGACCGGTCATCGGGACTTATCGCGTTCGCGTTCTTTCTCTCTCTCTCTCTCTATGCCGCACGTAGGTCGCTATCGGGTGGACGATGTGACGCAGGATAGCCGCGAGGATTGCTATCTGGCCACGCTACACATCGACGATGCGGACCTGCAGGACCAGCGGCCGTACTATCTGGTGGTGGAGAACGAACGTGGCACCGATCGGCATGCCATCAATCTTCGCGTCGAAGGAATGTTCTCAGGTAAGGTAATGGGAGACCACGGTGGAGGGCTGGGCCCCAAGCACGCACCTTTGATGGATTGATGAACACCGCCCCCCTCGTTCGAAACAGTAAATTAGTCTCCGGTGGATTTGATTTAACGGGAAAGATTCATCTCGATGACGGTTGCGCACCAATTTGGGGAAATGTCGAGGCTAACGAGCGAGCATTGACAACGCAAATCATGTGTCCTCCGAACTCCGGAACACTGTCTCTCGTCTCCCTCTCTCCTATGTTATGGGGAAGAACTTTGCATTTCGTCGTCGTCGTCGTCTTCGTCGTCGCTATCGTCGTCGTCGTGAGTTGCGTGCGTGTGTCTGCTACCTTTGCGCGAACAAGTATTTTTGTGCGACATCCTGTGCCCCATGTTGGAGACATTTTCATTTTCTCCGCAAACTTTGGCACCACAAACGTGTCCTTTTTCTCTTCCTTCCGCCGTGAATGTTATCAAAGTATTACCATAAGCAACTTTTTCCCGTTCATTACGGCCATTACAAATGATCATAATTAAGCCATTACGCGTACGAACGCACAGCGTACCGTATGGGCGTTCCCGTGAAGGGAAACCCCAACATCGGTGGTGCTGTACAGGATGGAACCCACATCACGAACGGGAAAAGTTTTTCTCACTGTTCTCGCACTCTGTTTGTGTGTTTGTGTGCGCGCGCGCGCGTGGGCTGTCTCGAAGATGTCCCGGAGATGTCACAAACCTCGCTTCTTAATCCTGTGCTACCTTCGTGTGCTCTCACCAAACGCACCAAAAACTACTCAACACCGCCCACAACTCCCAGACAACTAAGCTTTAATTAATTTTCCAATTTCATATGACTCGACCGAAAACCTGCTCCTTCCTGTCGCCACCATCTTGACACAACACAACGCTACGTCGCTCGCGGTCTCGGTCCCGGTCCAAAACAGTAGTGGAACCGCTGGAGCTGAGCTATCTGCTTGGCATTGCCGGCGGATGCCTGGCGGCCTTTCTCATCCTCATCTGTCTCTGCATCTACGCGGTTCGGGCGCGGAAGTGCTGCTTCAGAAGTAAGTAATATCTGCGCGAACAAGCCAGCAGGGCCCCCGGGTGGCCGCTGTTGATGTTTCTTAATTTTTATGCATTTATTCAGACACCCCTCTACACACCCATTCTAACTTCCTCTTCTTCCTCTTCACCAACAGATCGCAACAACTACAAAACATCGGAGAAGGATAGGTACGTAGACATGGTCCCGGTGTCAAGTGGTGCTGCGCTCTCTTCGCTTTTCGAAGCGAAGCTCCGGTGCTCTGGCTCTGGCTCGGGAATCTAATTATACTTTCGAACGAATGCCGATGGCCACCTGCAGGGAGGGACAGACAGCCACCAACGGACGCTGGTGGGAGAAGGAAACTTAAAATTCTGTCAAATGTCGTTACAACGATCGAATGATGCGGCTTCGGCGAACTGCCACCACTAACACCATCTTGAGGATGGAGCAGAACGTTCGAAGCGTCCATCGCCAGCCGATGCTGCCGATGTGAATATGTATGACCGATCTGACGCGCTGGCTACAGCATAGCATTCAACACAACAGACACGAAATGATCTCGGGTTTATGCATGCAGCGCTCTTCTTCTCCACCAACCTACCGGTCCTTACCGGTGCTTGCATATGGTGACGCTCTACCTCACCTAGAACCTTCGATTCTAGGGTCTATCCTGCCATCTTTCGCACCACCACCATTTAACGTAACGTGGTGACTGTGGTTTTCCGATCTTCCACCAGCTTCCTTCACGGAATGCATTCACTTTTATGGTGGCAACCCGCGTGGTGTGGCTTCGAGCAGGAGGGTCGTTGTCGATTTTCTATTTTTTTCGCACCATTTTTGCACACCACTTCCCTTCGTTTCCTTGCTCTCTTTCTCCGTTGCTGGTGACCCTTTTTTTTGTTGTAACGGTGAGAGGCAGCAAATGAGGCACGATAAAATATGCACGAATTGTGCCCCGAAAGGTGCACCCCGGGGAAATATTAAAATAAGTGTTTTTATTCCCGCAAAACGGCTAAACCCCGGGCCCCTCGGTGCCAAATCGGATTTCTTTCCGCTTGGGCCCAGCACTCCCGGGAAGGACGCATAGAGTGGGACCGCAAACCCGCTTTTGCTGACAAAACAACCAAACAAACAAACAAACAAAGAAAGAAGAAAAGAAAAGCCGTGGCCACACGGGGCGAAAACTCTAGCGCAAACGAAAAAATTAATGCCAAAACGTTTACGCTT
The DNA here is from genome assembly GCF_943734745.1 of Anopheles darlingi. Taxonomy (NCBI): domain Eukaryota; kingdom Metazoa; phylum Arthropoda; class Insecta; order Diptera; family Culicidae; genus Anopheles; species Anopheles darlingi. The sequence goes on along the minus strand of NC_064874.1, from coordinate 21,132,821 downwards.
GCCGTTTACATGCTGTCAAACTATTATTGGTCCGTGGAGCGTAAAACCTAGCGTAAAAGCTTTTTGCAAACGGTAGGGCTCACAATATGTTCTTTTTGTGGTTTACATCGACAGTGAGTGATCATTGCTAGTGTATTCAATCCTTTTCTTCAAAAAAACGATTTTAATTTCCTCAACCCGGCCATGTAAACATATCGAAGCGCAAAAGTTTTGGCATTAATTTTTTCGTTTGCGCTAGAGTTTTCGCCCCGTGTGGCCACGGCTAAAGAGATTGAAGGAGGGGGGAGCTTTTTCTTTACGGACGTTGGTGGTGGTTCGGGGTCGAGAGATTGCACCTTCGCTGGGTGCAAGGGGACCAGACCAGGGAGTCCCGGGGAGGTCCGGTTCGGTTTTAATCTTGAGGATTTTTCCATCTTTTTTGTTTTACTTGACTTGGCGCACAGTATGTGTTGTGAGGTTCGGTAAAACCGCAAAACTTCCTTACGCTCCAAACCCCCCCGGAAAAGTCCGTCCCGGCCGGAAAAGCGGCTCAACTCAACACCGACATGATGTTAAGCCAGTTCCTCATCGTTCCTCGGGTTTTGTTTTGTTTTTTTTCTTCGGGGTGGTAAAGGAAAAAAGGCATCATCGTTTGTTACAGTTTCATTAAATCTTATGCAAGAGAGGGCCATTGGCATTGTTCACTGGCACCCTCACGGTGACCCTTTTTCCCAGGGATTTGACCCGGACGTGGGCCCGTGTTTTGTTTGTACGGGTCCTTTAACAACAGCCCGTGAGGGGGGTTTGCGCAACAAACCGGGTTTTTGGACCCCAACACAAAGACCTGCCCGAAAAAAAACCGAAACCAACCACCACCACCAACACCACCAAGGGTTGAAGGAAGGTGTGTTAATCGTGAATTTTGCGAAACTCTAACCAACCACCGCTAGCGCGTGACAACAACCGCGTTTGGCAATAAATTTTAAAATAATTTCATCATCAAACCCCCCTCCGGTTTGATTAGGTATGAGGAGAAGGCTCCTTTTTGGCTTTTTCTTCGGCCATTCCCAAACATTGTCACGCGAAACTGAGAGAGAGAGAGAGCTCCAGCCTCCAGCCAGGGCACTCGAGAAGCGCCAAGTCGCCAAGTATCTGCGGAAAACTTTCTTCCAGCTTCAGACCACACAAGTGGCCGTTCGTTCTCTCGCGGCGTTCTCTTTGTGGCGTTTCTCGGGCGTATTGCGCAATTGTGGGGCGCTGCGGGAGGCCATTCTATTGGCAATAAATCTTGCACATTTGACACTGAAAATTGAAAATATCACATGACAAATAGCGTCCAGCGATGGACCATTTTTCATGTTCACACGGAAGGGTCGGCATCTCCGCTAAAACTGTGTTCCGTACGAGTGTGTGTGTGTTTGTGTGTGTGTGAGTGTCTGTATGTTCGAAAAAGAGTGGTAGTGGTTTGAGGAAGAAAATTGGATTTCCAGCTCCCGAGCAGCTATCTGCTTTCGAAGGCCACTGGCTGGCAACGGAAAGAATCTCGCTCCCGTCACCACCCTCTCTTGCTCGGCCGTCCGGTCGGCGTTCCTGGAGGTTTAAATTTCCTGGACTGTCAACCCGCTCGCCCCCAAAAAGGAGGAAGGGCCGATGGGCGGAAATTGAAGACGCCAAAAACAACGTGCACATCAATAGATTTGCCCATTAGCTGCGTGATATGCGAGACGAGGGTTCAAAGGGTATCTGGGACGACTAGTCCAGCTCTAGCAAGGGGTGTGGGGAACCGTACGCCTGCACCGACACCTTATCCGATTACACGGGGCCCGAGAGTCGATCGTCGTCACATGGTAATCAATTTAGTAACGGATCACGTGGCATTCCGGTGCTCGAGAGAGTTGAATGTTTTTGTTTTTATTTTCGCTATCCCGGATCCATTTCACATTCCACGGCCAGTCGACGGTGGACAGTTGAATTTGTTGTTTCGTGGATTTCGCGAAACGCCCAAGTGCTCGCGCTAGAACAGGAAGTTAAAACTTCATCAATATTTTACGAACTTTTTACGATCCACTCAAACAACACCATCAAAGCACCAACACAGCAGGCAGCAAGCAGGTCACATACCAGGTCAACATACGGCCGACCACATGGTCTGTGCCGTCAAATCTCAACCTCAACGTCTGTTGGTTGGTTGTTGTAGTAGGCGGCAAACGTTTGGCCGTAAACGTCTTAAAGATATGCAAACACAGGAGGCCAGAACATAAACAGCGATGCGCAGCGGTACCATACAACCATACCGATAAGAAAACAATTGGAAGTGGATACAACAATATGTACATTAGTATGTACACACACGCACACATAGAAGAGACAGGCACACATACACCGATGTATATTCTTATGTGGATTTCCGGTAACCTCCCCGTCCCGTGGTTTCGACGGAGAGAACGGAGCTTTCTGGTGGATCTCTTATTAAATCCTATTAAAATGCAGCCAGGTCCAGGTCCACGGCTCCCCATGGAGCCGTCCGATGCGGACGGTGACGGTGTGTATTGACCGTCGTTTCGGTTTCCATCGCTTGCGGCTTGGGACCATTTTCCTTGAGGCTTTGATATTGTTTGTTGGCGGGTGGCTCGGTGTTCTGATCCTTGCCAATAACACCAATGTTGGTCGCTCTCTTGTGCCCGGCCCGGCCCTGTGTGTAACGATGACCGCAGAGCGCCGCAGCAACGCAGTGACTCTTAAGTGACTCCAGCAGCAGCAGCAGCAGCAGCAGCAGCAGCAGCAGCGGCAACCACAAAACTGCCATTGTGCCGCCTGCCGTCCAATGTCTTTCAATGTCGGTGCTGGCGGGAATGGTGAAGGAAATTGAGAAAGCTTTTACTTTATGCATCCGCACCATCGGCACCGCGTTTGCCTTCCTTATCTATATCGCCACGGTCGGACCGTGGAGTGCCTTTTGTTCGGCTTTCGGGGTTCTTTTTTATGTTATAAATAATAAAAATTCAATAAACCGTTGTACGAGATGGGACGTCGGCAGATAAAACTAAAGTGTCACCGTGGCGATGCGATTTTTCTATTAGAAAGCCAAGCCAATTCAATAACGAATGTCTCGGTTCCTGGGATCCAAGATCCTAGCAAGCGAGTGAAATGAGCTTTCTTTCTCTCCCCAGTCTCTCTCTCTGTCTGTATCTTCAACCGAAAACAATTTCGAACATGAATGTGCATGAATGAATGGATTAACCTGTAATTGGAATAAATGTTGTGTTCTAGAGCCGGCCACGTGCTCCGTCTAGTGCTTCCCGTATAAAGGGGAAGGAAGTTTGGTCCTGGGTTTTGGGGAACGCTCTCGGGGAACAGTAAAGTTCATGTCCAAAGCTATCGTAACAACACGGACGTACTCGAGTGCGGCAACCCGGTAGACCCGAACTCCTTCTTGGAAATGTCTTGGAAACACCACAACCGGTAGATTACGGGCGGGCGTGGGGCATCCAGATATCCAGAAGATTCTACGGACTAAAGGTATGCATTTGTATGGAAATTTAAACGAAAACTGCTCAAACTGGAACTGGTTCGCCATCGCTTTGCTTGCTGGCATTGCTGGCTGCGGCATCATGCGGAACCATAACATTGGTTGGTTTGAATTAAAATATTTAAATAATTTTTGTCCCAAACCTGCCATTGTACTGCCTCGGTACCAGAAACCTTGATGAAGCTAAGGTGGGTTTAACTTGCCAAGACGGCTCCCTAAACACTGCTGGAGCTGAGGACGAAACTGAATCCCATCTTGATAACGGTGGCTTTCGAGTTGAGACCATGCCGGGCGATTTTTGGCGAGTGGACTTAGATAACTCGACCAGCGCCAAGCGCTTAACTTCTTCAAATGTACTGCCACCGTGCTGTCGCCGCTGGCGAGTTGTGTCTTTTCTCAGAACGAAATGCTCTAACGAAATCCCTACAGAGACCACAAAAGGGTAATCCAATTAGAAACCACAAAGACGTCGGGCTTTGGCGAGGTCAACAAACACGATAACCACGGGCACCAGGAGGAGGAAAGAGAGAGGGCTACCATCCCGTGGGATAATCCTGGAAATGGTTTAGGAACTCGTGCCATGCGAGTCCCTTTTTCATTTCCCTCCATCTCGACCTAACCGGACCAACGACATGTCAACCGGTACAGCATCGTCGTCGTCGTCGTTGCACTCTCGGTTACGTGCTTCTCGGTGCATCGTCGTCCTTTATGTGACGTTCGCGAACGAAACTGCACTGCAAGCGATGGAAACGGTTCCATTGTCTGTGTCAGTTGCACATCCCATGCACAGGTTGTCCATCATAAGCCGGATGTTGTGACACAGTTTACGTAGCAAATTTCCACTCGCTTTTCGGTGGTTTTATCGTGCAAAATGGTCGCAGAAAAAAAAATTTAAGAGCAGGATTGAGTAACGGAAAACCGGCTACCGATAGCCCGGATTGACCTGGCGAAGGGTGAAGGCTCTCAAGTGGCCTGCTGCTGGAAGCAATTTGATGAATGCCGCTACCACCAGCCTGCTGCAACCACCGATCTCGCTCCGTATCGTATCGATCTAATCGTAATACAATTCGTCCATGAAAAACAATATCCCTCTACCACGAAGCAGCGTGGATCCCAGCAGTCCGCGTAGACGCTGGCCTATTGGCTTCACCACCGTTCGCCCTTACCCCCTGTAATCGAATCAGCCGCAGCCCGGATCCTTCTTGATGGCCTTTTTTTTTGGTTTCAGCTCCACCAAAGCGAAACGACGAGAGGCTATCGGTTCGAACCTCCCCCCCCCCCCCCCCCGTACCCAAAGACCTCTCTTATTCTATTCCGCCCAAAAGAACGGTCATTTTTCATTCCACGGGATCGCTTGTCGCACCGAGAGCGAGAGAGAAGGCACCAGGGTGCGCCGGATCCGTATCGTGGCCCTCGCTCCCTGCGTAAGCATTCCAGCGATCCCTTCTTGGCCCTCGCCAAGACCGGCTTCTGGTCGAGCGGTCGCTTTGATGGATGTGCGGAATTACAGATAGCAATGGGAAGAAATCTAAACAAATTTCGAGCAATATTTTACGTTTTTCGCAATTTTCTTTTGCGGTCTGCGACCCCCGGAGTCGAGTCCAGGGCGAATGTTTTGTGGACAAAAGGTTTTCCGGGGATAACGAGAAGGGACAGAGAGAGCAGTAGCTGTGTGTGTGTGTGTGTGGGTTGATGCGTGCTGATGTTATGTCTCGGTTGAGTTGCTTTCCGTACCGCTTGGACATGTTGCTTGGCCCCGTTGTACGACGGCGAGAAAGAAGAAACATCTACTTGGTCCCGAGTACGCAAATGGATCGCTTTTGACGTTCTGAACTAGTCGCCTTGACGGTTGCCATGGATGCAGCATGCAGCCCGAAACGCTTTCGTTGAGGGAATTCTCTTCTATTTCACCGGAGAGTGTACGATTAGCCACCGATCGTACCGTTCCAAGGTTGTGCTCCAAGCGGGAAGATGGATAAGAAAAATAACGTTTCTACCGTGGAACACCCCGATTGCGAGTGGTGTGGTCTAAGTGGAAGGAAATGTTTCCTTAAGCGCGCTCATCAATAATATCCCGCGTGGCGTCCATTGTGTCCACGATTGCTGGTGTGGCGTACGACTCGACTAATGCACGCAAAGGGAAGCTAGCTAATAATACACACACAGACACAGAGAAGCACCCGTAAACGATATAAATTCGAATCCCGGAACACACCGGGATAAAAGAAACACACACACACACACAGACGCTGTGGTACATCCTTCTTCGATCTTCATCGTTTCGGTGCGCACTCCAAGAGAAGAGCTATGCTGTCTCGTTGGCTGACTGGCTGGTCATTGTGGACCGTGTGAGCTCCCCCCACCCCCTACCCCCACGGCCATTGCTGAGCTGACGTTTTTATGGCGTGAAACGCAAGATTCGAGGCTTTCGATGTGGTTTTCGAAGGAGAGGTAGGAAGGAATGGCAATTGGGCAAATATAGCTGTCATTTGCAAGCATTAACCTTAATTTGGGTCCGAAAACCACCGGCACCGACACCGACACCGGCACCGGTACCGGTCGCTGGGCGTGCTGTGGTGCCTTTGGTTTGCGAGCACGAAAACGATCAATAAGCAGTTTTACGGCGGCACCCACAGACACAGACACTGCTACTGCTGCTGCTGTCGATGTACGATCCAGACGAGGATGGCATTAGCGAAGCACTTCAAGTAGAGAGAGAGAGCCCTCTCGTTAAGATAGAGCCCGGGAGCAGCCAATACAATCTGTTTTCGCGGGGGGGGGAGGGGTCCGAAACCATGGTTTGAGGAGAATCATAAGCAGCTGGATGGTAATTAAGGATCGCGCGAGAAAACCCATTGGCCCTCCCGACCCCGACCCCGACGACACCGACTCCGGTCTGAGCATGAGAGCGAAAAGGGGGTCTAATGATAACGTATAGCAATATGTGCCGCATACGTAATCTCGGTCGAGGCTTTTCACGGGGGAGGGGGCGTCGGTAAGTGTTTAATTATGACGACGCAGCACGCACCACGAGACTCACACACACGCACGCACGCAGTTGTGGTGCTGTTGCTAGAGTGAAAAGCTTTCAAAATACGGGAGAAAATGGCAGAACAGCGAATGGAAGTGAATTCATTCGCGAAACATGGAAAAGCATCGATTTTGCTGTGAGATTCGGAAAACGCGACTCGACTCCGGGAGAGTTCTTCCTCACTGGATGAAGCGTGGACCTCAACTGGACGCACTTCTCGCATTGTTTGAACCAGCCCAGGAATAAGAGGCTTTTTGAGTGACCGGAACCTATTCTCACTTGTACGAAGAGAGAGAGCGACAGGAGGAGAACGATACGCGCAGCGGCAAATTTGGCGAAATTAATTACGCCGTGTCCGGTTACAAATGATTCCAGCGCGCCATTGTGCGGCCATTGTGCGGCCATTGTGGCGCGCGCTCCGTTGACAGCTAATAAGCAATTTCTCGGTTCAGCGGCTGCAACTCCCCGGGAACTGACGTCCATTGGACTGAGGGTATGGTTGCGTGAAACAATGTGATGATTAATCATTTTGTTGCTGCTGCTGCTGCTGCTGCCGCTGGTGGTAATGGTGGTCAACGAAAGCCGGTAGCCGAAGAACACCAAGGCAGCTGCCATTGGCGCAATGAATAAGAACTTCTCACTTTCTCAGTCCCGTCACTCCGCTCGCTAACCGGCTCGTGGCAGCATTGTTTCATGTACATTCCGTGAGTAGCTGTCCGCGTAGCGTAAAAATCCGACTCCGATCCGCGTCGCGTTTGATGTGGAAAATCGGCAAAAAGCCGGCAGTCATGGTGAGCCAGCGGGCCGTCGGTTGCGCAAGCTGTCGCCTAATACCGCAACGTTTCGTTTCGCTCAGATAAAGGCAGACTGGTACAAAGGGTTTGGTTTGATGTTTTACGGAGTTTCTCGTCTTAAATTTCACGCCACATCGGAGAAAAAGGGGTCGATGCATCGCGCTTTGCTATCGTTGCCGACCAGACGAGTGGTTAAAGCAGCTTAACGATTGTCAAACAACACACCATACCGATTGATCTGGTTGCAGCTCGTGCTCTGTGTGTGTGTGTGTGTAAATCGAGGCATTGGAAAAAAGATCGGATAAGGAGCCTGCAGTTGAGTGTGGTTAAGTGTACACATGATCCTCGTGAACACGAATGGTGTCATCCGGAGATTGCAAATGTTTGCTAAACCCCCTCCCAAGACCACTTTCGTTCCCTCCATTCTCCGTTAACCCAACCTTCCACTAGGGTGCACCCGGTGTTATGAGATACAATTTGCAGCACAAATCAACATAGAAAAGGATTTGTAAAGCACCGGCACCGGCACTGGCACCGGCTCCACGGCGGCTGTGACAGCGAGACGAGGCGTCTCCGCCATCTTCTCGCGCCCATTGCTTGGTCTGGGCTTTTCATTTGTACACTGTGGGTGGCAGTTATGAATGTTATGTGTCAAAATGAGTGCTTTTTTGTGACACTGTGTGTGCATGTGTGCGTGTGTGTGTGTGTGTGTACATTCATTGCTCCTGATGACGAAGAAGGTAAAAAAAGGAGTAGAATACACCACACGTTGATCCCGATCTCTTCCCCATCCTCAAATGAATGCAGCACCGAGACGTCAGACGGCCGCAAGATCCGCATTCGCCCCCCACACACACCACTACACGACGGCCAGGTGAATGCGGCAAAGCGCGAGACGGTTGCATGGACTGGTTAGCAAAAGCCCGCGCCGCCCAAACGGAAAACCGCGAATGGAAAATGTGAAACTCGGAGAGAGGAGAAAACAGAGAAAATGCTCCAACCAACCGACTATCCGGTGGTATGCTTGATGCTTGGTGGCGGTGGTGGTATCATGCACCCGAGCAATCTAGCGTCCCAGGGCAGCAGCAGCAGCAGCAGCGTATATCTCCATGCGGCCATGCCGGGGTTGCCATGTGCAGCAGCGTTTCCGTTTGTGAAATGGACGGATATGTTCGCACCGTACCGCGGCAGCAACACCAGCACCACTGCGCACCACTGCGCACCTTCTTCGTCTCTCCTCTTCTCGATCGACAGTCAATCTTCTCGAAGGCCCTGGCATGGCCCTGGCGAGGACTTCACTAAGGACCTATTCCGTTCGCTCGCTGGCGGATAAGCAGCAGCGACAACCGACGACCGATGTGATGCAGATGTGGTGTCGGTAGTGGTGGTACTGGTGGTGGTAGGTGTCGGTTGCCATGCTCATTTTCATTTCATTCTGGCAGTTGAAAGGATTTTTATCATAAGTATCATCGCCATCAGCAGCAGCAGCAGAAGCAGAAGCAGCATCATCAGCACCATTCACCCTCACACAAGGTTTTGCGGTAAGGTGCCAGCATGAGCAGCATAAATACATGGCTGTGGCTGTGATGTGGATGCCGACAGTGCGAGGCGTTAAACGTGGAACAACCTCCGGGAGTAAGGTTTTAGCGTAGCGCATAACACACTCCCACCATCCAGCAGCAGCTAGCGTCTGACGGTGATGATGAGCCTGTAAAACGCAAAATATCTGCTACAACGCAAAATATACGCAGCGAAGAAGGGGACATGGCAATGATGATGATGATGATGATGATGATGTTGATGTTGATGATGGTATCTTCACCAAAAACGAGTGATGCGGAGCCAGCATCGGAGCTTGAGGAAATGTGTGCGTGGTGTCTTTACAATGTGTTGATTGATATGATCACCGGCAAGGAGTGGGGGGGAGAGGGGTGGCAGCAAACCCCCGTACGTAACCCCCCGCGCGTTATCTCCTACATGCTGCTTGGCTTTAAACATTTTATTTCTCACTTCCCACGTGTGGTCTGACATGCGAGAGTTTTGAAAAATGGCGACGCGTGTAACATAAAATACATCATCCTGTATAGGAGGGCACCGCGCACGCAGCGTGTGCTTCGAGCTGTTAATGATAATACGTGGAGGTAATGCATCGCGTGTGCGTAGCGCGTGGATCAGGGACCACACCAGGTGACAGAGGACACATTGTGTGCGTGTGTGTTTATTTTTTATTGAAATCGTCTGTACTGGCATCGTAACGGCATGGAACGTCAATCTCTTTTAACGCCGTTCCGGTAGTCACCGAAATGAAGCGATAAACAAACAATGATACGTCAGGAGGAGATGGACGAAGGATCTTTCAAATTGTTGACGCTGGTTGGACCCTAATGGATGGTATAAAATGTGGTTTAAGGCGACCAGATTGGCGGACTAACGCACACACGTTGAATTTTGCATGTTGCATGTAACAATCTCAACGTCAGTGGACACATCCACGAAAATCGAGCTGGATGAAAATTGCTGGTAGCATTCACCTTTAAACAATGATTTTGAGGCTGACGTAAAAGAATGTTGCAAGCAATATCATTTTTCCGCTTCGTGCTCGCTTCATAGAAAGCGTGGATGTGCGAAAAACTCGTGGTTTGATGGATAATCTTAACGTGTATGGAGGGTTTAAGGCATAGAAATAAGGCCCTGTCTCTCTCGCCAATGCTTCTATGACGACTGCTACGCCTACTAAGATTAAGCGAACGCTTCGCGGAACAAAATGACGACTGTACCAAGTTTCCTTCAGTTCCTGATATCGAACATAATGAATTTGTATTGCCCTCGGGGCTTTTGCAGACAATATACAGAGAAGTGCATCTGTCACAGCAACAGCAACATCAATTACGCACATTCATCCCAAGCCGCATGGAAACAATACAGACAATGGGCAAGGTACATAACAGTGCTCAAAACATTCGAACACATTAGTGCAAACATAATGGCCACAATGGTTGAATCGAAAGTCAATGGCTAGCAACAAGTGACGCTGATAGTGACTATCATACAGAAACTCGTGCATAAACCTACAGGCGTATGTGTGCGTGTGTACGCACAGCAAAATAATCTAATTCATCCGGGGCAAACCTATTGATAACATTGTTTCCATGCGGCATCAAGCATCCACAATGAAGATGTATGCCATGGCCTCTAGGTGGGCTCTAGGTCCTGGCTTGTATCTCGGATTTAATCTGCTTAAACAGATACATCGCCCATACGGCTTAGCAAAGCAATCGTCACCCAGCAATCGTACCCAGCATTACTTCTCCCTTCCCGGGCCGGGCCCGGAAGCAATGAGAGAGCCGGTGAGACCTTCCCGGAAGGCCGGAAGGATGCGAGGCAAAAATTTATGTAGCACAAACTAAAGCTATTGAGCCGACGACGACGGTGGGGAAGGAAAGATAATAACATCACCGTTCCGGGTCATCCACGTGGCAGAAGGTGTCACGGGCCCCTTACCGTTCTCCCCTCCCGTGTGTGTGTGTGTGTGTGTGTGTGTGTGTGTTGTTGCAATGCTGTGTCATCGAAAGCGGACTGTTGGTGTCCAGACCCAGAGGCACTGGGGAAGGGTTGCGGAAGATGATTGCAAATGTCCTTAATCCTGACACTCGGCACAACTAAAAGCTTCACGGGCCCCCCTTTCCCAGGAGGCTATCGGTGTTGGTTAGATGTTCGATCTCCGGCTCCGGCTTCGGCTCGGCGGTGTCCTTAATCCCTTAGCCTCGGATACCAATTGCTAAACCCCCCGACCAGAACCACTCGGCTCAACTCTGCCGTCTCTCAATCTCGCTCGATCGCCAGCTGCCTTATATCGTATCGTGCACCGGAGCAACATCGACAAGCTGGCGAATGGACTCCACTCTCCCTGGGCTTTGTGAAGGGGCCGCAAACACAGACTAAACGGAATGGCCTCAGCTCGGGGGCCCCCCATTGGGGAGTAATTTGAATTTCTAATTAATTACAACAAGCCATCGATAGTATTCTCAGGAATGCAGCCTCATTCTCTCAATAACTCATCTCAGCCACTGGCCATTCGCTTCATCGACGCTGACTCGTTGGGAAAACCGGGCCCTGAGAACCGAAAGAACAAGTAACGATCCCAATCCACCACCCATCACCCACCGAACCGAACCCAATTGCCGCTGGGACCGGGACTGAAGGTCCTGTTCGTGTTCATGTTCTATTTGTCCAGCTGCTGTCCGCGCTGGGGCCGCTGAGCGAGCCTTTTCTGGTATTTTGGAATTTTCTTCCATTTTCCCACCCTCCCACCCACCCTGTTGGGTGCCTCCTGGGGCACCCCCCGGTCGACTGGGTGGGTAAACTTCTTTGCATACAGATTCTTACTCGGATTACAACTTTATCTCTTAATGGGTTTCGTTCGCTTTGTCGCCACTCGAGGGAAATGGAGAAGGACAACAAGGCGCTGGGAGGGGGAGGGGGCATACGGGCCGCCCAAAGTGGCAACAAAGCCCCCCGGGGCTCCGGCTGCTGCTGCTGCTGCTGCTGCTGCTGCTGTGGCGGGGAACGACGACAACATCCGGGCAGGGCAGGGGCAGGGACAGGGACTAAGTGAAGTAACCGGTAAACCGGTAGAACGGCCGGTCGGCTCTTGAGCCCCTTTGCCATTGGAACCGGCTCCACGGGGACGGGGCACCCTGGGAGTGATGGGACCTACACATGTGTGCAGACACGCTCGCTATCATCATTTTCTTCATCTTCTGATCACACAAACACACAGACACACAGACACACAGACACTTGAACCGAGTTCTTTCTCTGGGTCCTCCTGTACTGGGTATACATTCTAACACGGAAAGCGGATTGCTTTTAGATACATTTGTCTTTCGCCCCGGAGACCGGAGCAATTTACGTCCCAAAAAGACGATACGGAGTATCGTACGGCGGGACGGTATGACCCTCGGGATGCACATTGCATTGGACCGACCGACCGACCGGCGGGTGGTGGGTGGTATGCATTTTTCTCTACCCGAACGCATAAATAAATATTTGCCGAAAGGTAACAGCAGCAGAAGAAGCAGCAGATGCCATGCTTTGAACACGATGCGTGATAGTGGCCGGTGCTGGGCTTCACTCTCTGGCACCGTTTTTATCTGCTGGATCTTTTGGAATTGCAAAGGTGCGGAGATGAGAAAATGTAACACTTTGCCAATAGATGGACGGCCTTTTGCTTTCGATGGAAGGATGTTTGGGAGGAAAGGGCTTTTAGTGCGTAGTGCTGCTGATGATGATCGTTATTTATAGCTTTCTACTTTTGTGCTACCGGTTCCATTTCAGTAATGAATTGTAAATATTTCTCCAGAGGACCAGAGACCAATGAAGATCTAGGATGTAGTCTTTTGTATGCAGTAATGCTTTCAATTTAGCTCGGTGCTTAGTCCCGAACTCCTGCAATGGGATACAGTTTGTAGTAATTTACGAAAGTGTATTAATTATAATTAACTTATCTGTAATTGATATTACGAACCACTCGTAGTAAACGATATTGACTACCAAGGTAAATTCAGGAATTTCTCGAGAATTCGCCTGGATCCTGGAATGTTCCAGCAAAATTGGTTTGATAGATATGTACATCATTTCATTTGATTAGGTCACTTCAATGGAAATGATTCTTATGATCATGAAGCATCATTCCGATCAATATTTTAACGAGAAAACCTCTAGGAAACAATATAAAGTGTTTTTGCAGTAGTATACTGTCTCTAGACTCTCACAATAATACCTTGTAATCGATAGGTCCATATTGTTTATGACCAATTACAGTCGACACTTGTCGAAGCGACGTTCAAAATGTGTTCGGTCTAATAGACAATTAGTTTGCAAGCAACATCCTTCAACTCTCACTGGAACACTGAACATTCCACTAAAGTAAGACTTTAATATGATGGTTTTGCTAGTCCTTGGTTGGACATTCTATCGAGGGGAATGTATAATTGAAAAATTTGTTGTGAAATCCACATCAACTATTGATCGATAGATCGGATACCTTTGAGCAATCACAGGGAAAATAAACGTCTCTATAGTAATCAATTTATATTAAATTCATTGATTATTTGTCAGGGAATATGTCTCTAAATAATCCAATCCGGAGGTCTACCGACTATGAGCTCCTCCTGGTTATGCTCACACTTTCTGTTCTTCCTTTCTCTTCCTTCCAGTGAAAAGGCCGACTTGAAGTCCCGCTCGGACAGTATGAGCGTACCGCCGCTCGATTCGATCTACACGACACCGACCGGGTTCCACCATCATCAGCAGCATCATCACCATCCGCACCATGCCGCCCATCATCACGCCCAGCAGCAGAACGGAACGCCCGGCTCACCGGAAGCAATGAAGGTACGCATGGCCGCGATGATATTGCAACCACCGACAAGGGTTTAGCAGACGCCAACCAGTGAGACCGATGGCACCGAGGTGAAGGAGTCATCGTCGCTCACGGACGATGATGACGACGCGGCCTGCGCGACCAGCGGCGCCGGTGCCCGGGGCGGTTCACCGGACGACGACGACGATGGCGGCGATCTTCGGTCTTCGGGTTCACCCCGGGCCACCGCCACCGCCGTCGTCGTTGTCCGTGAACCGCCCATCGGTGGTTCCGGTGCCGTGGCCGTCGCCGGTGGTGCCTCGTCTCAGTTGCATGATAAACGATCACTCGATCGTACCCAGGGTCAGGCTAGTGGCAGGTTAGAGCCGGCACCATCGGCGGTGCCCTCAGATACTCAGACACGCGCCAGCTGTCAGCAGCTCGGCGCCGACGCAGAAGGTCAGGAGGAGCAGCCCCGGGAAGGAGCAACAGCAGCAGCAGCAACCAGAGCACCGAGGCGGCTCTCGGCCAAGGCGAGTGATTATGGTTTGGAGCGGTTCAATCGGTTACTGGATCGGTTGGATAGGGGGAACTTTCTAATCAAAACTAGCTTTAAGAAGTCGTACTCGCTCATACTAATGTCACGCGCCTCGACCATATCCGGTGGTAGTGGTGGTAATACGAACGGCGGCAGCAGTAGCACCACCACCACCACTACCACCACTAATAGCACGGCCAGCACTAGCGCCACGCCACGCGATGGCCTTAAGCTGGATGGTCCCGAAGGTGTTACCGTAGGTAATGGGGTAGGGGAAGGGCAGGGTAATAGCAGTAGCAGCGGAAGTAACAGTAGCACCGGACCACCCTCCAGTAACGGTGGTGTGGATTGGAAGCCGCGACGAACCGTCGTCGTCAGCGGTAAATCGCCATCGGATCGTGCACCGATCGTCGGGGGGTCGTTGCGTGCCTGGTGTCCGAGGGCACGCGGTGGCATCCTCATCAAGGCCAACTCGAGCACCGGCATCTACCAGCTGGCCGGTGGCGGAGAGGCGGAAACGGTGGACCGGAAGGAGACGAAGGGCACGGACCTCAACGAACGACGAACAGATGCACGACGGCCACAGATTCCAATGGCCACGAATCCGAATGCGATGACGGAAGCGGAAGCAACACCCGGAGCCGGACCCCCACCGGAAGCATCCGATACGGGTTCCGGTTCCGGGCGTGAAATGGCGCCGGTGGCGTGCCGGCCGGCCAGTCGTGCCAGTCCCCGGAAACCACCGTCGATCGCGGCGGCGTCGGCGTCGGCGATTGGCAATTATGAAAACATCCGGCCACGCGATGCCGGCTGCCGTACGCTTGGTTCGGCTTACCGGAAGTCGGCGACCAATCGTAGGAAGGCAACGGCCACCGGTGGTGGTGGTACCCCGGAACGAAGATCGAGGCCGGAGGCCGATGAGGAACGGTTGAGCGTCAGTTTGCCACACAACGCGGCGGCCGATGGTGACAA
Organism: Anopheles darlingi; assembly: GCF_943734745.1. Lineage (NCBI taxonomy): Eukaryota > Metazoa > Arthropoda > Insecta > Diptera > Culicidae > Anopheles > Anopheles darlingi. Next base: position 21,117,614 of record NC_064874.1, on the reverse strand, counting down.
TAGCAGCGAGTTCCACTGGCAGCAGCAGCACCAGATGCCGAGTGCCGTTCCGACACGTTTCTTCCAGCGGCAGGACTATGCCGGACCAACGGGCCCACCAAACGATGCGTACACCCGGTGCGAACAGTTGGAGCAGGACAGACGGCTCCAGGATGCGGATGGTCGATCGAAAACACAAACACTGACCGCCAGTGGCGGTGGCGGACGAAAGCGATGGCTTGCCGGTGTTGGTACAACCATCGGTGGCCATCGGAAACCAACCAGTCAGCCGATCGGAGTGGAACCGAACGATGGAGCTAGCAGCGGGACAAGCTTCCGCTTGGTTCCACCCTTCTTCGGTGCCGGCAATGGTTCGCGACGATCGGAACGGATGCTGAAGAACGTAAATCTTCATTTCCCCAACAAAACGGGTCACCATCATGGACGACCGGGTGAGGCCGGTATGCCGGATGCCGGCGGTGGTCCGCTGCATGCCGCCAGTCAGGCCTACCAGCAGTTGCTCTACCCGAATGCCCGCTCAGCGCTGGCCACGGCACCCGGGAAGCGTGCGGGAAGCGGTGAGCGTAAGTATTTCTCGAAGGCGAAATCACAATTCCTCAAACTAGGTCAAAAGTGTCGACTGCTGACGGTGGTGGGCAATCGAAGCGCGGCCAACGGTCCGCCTGGTGGTAACATCAGTTCGTACAATCTGGACGATCTAATTAAGGCCACGGCCAAGTACGAGCAGAACGAGTCGCCAGCCAACCTTAGCCAGCAGATCGTCTACAAGAGCTACAAGTCGGAACTGGACCTTACGAAGAATCTGGCCTACTTGGATAGCTTCCTGAACGAGGCGTTCGAGGAGCGCAGTTCAGGTCCCATGGCAACGGCACCGGCGACTGCGGTACGTCACAAGCGAGCCAAATCCTGTTCCAAGTCGCTTCATCACCATCATCATCATCATCATCACCACCAAGCAGGCCAGATGGGTGCCGATGATGGTGCAACCACGGACAGTACGGTCGAGGCAGCGTCACAACCACACGCGAATCTAATCCAACTAGAGGACGTCTGGTCACGGAGTGTGACGGCGGACATCGGTGCCGGTGGCCCCGGTGCACCCGGGCAACCCACCTGGACCACCAACAATACCAGCTCGAGTTCGAGTGAGTATCTGCGGCACAGTCTGGTACCGCCCCCGGTGGTGACCGCCAAGTTTAACGATTTTCTACTCCTCGATGGGGCCCGGGACGAGGAGGAGGAGGCCGATTTCGGAGTGGACGATGATGATGACGAGGAGGAAGAGGAAGAAGACGAACGAGAACTGGAGCTGTACGGCGGTGATGAGGTAGAGGAAGACGAGGAAGAGGAACCTGGTACTGACGATGACCGGATGCTACTGTATGACAGCACCGCGACACCCTTCATCGTGGCCTCGGCTCTCGGAGCTCGCGAAGGATTCGCAGGCCGGTCGGTATTGGTTGAACAGAGTGGACGGAACAATGGAGCGACCTCGAGTTCGCTGAGTAGCAGTGACTACGCCTCGGTGTACAGTGCAACCTCAAGCGGTGGCAATGGTCAGCAATCAGCAGCTGGCCACGGACACCACGGACATCCTAACCTACGCTTCCCCGTTCCGGAGAGTGACCAGAATCGAGCAGAAGCAAAGTCAGCAAAGAACGCAAAGACGGCAAGGACGGCCTATCAGCAACCCCAACGGACGAAGCTACTCCATGGCAACGCATCGCAGCACACTCGGATCTATAACAATTTCCTCAACGATGGTGGTGGTGGTGGTGGCAGCGAGATGACGCAGACTGCGCCAGGAAGTCAGCAACTGGAAAAGAACCATCGCTCGAGGGCGCCACCCCCGATGACCACGATGGTCATGGAGTATCCGTTGCGGTACCCGGATCGTTATGATTACCGAGTGCAGCAGCAGCAACAGTCGGCGAGCAATCGTAAGTCGCATGGCCGCCAGATGGCAGCACCAGGAGGCGGTAGTAACGGTGGCACCCGAACCGAGGAACCGAACAGCTTGACACATCCGGAGAATTATCTCGAGCACTATCAGCAAGTGGCAGCGCAAGCCCTCCTGCTGGGTGGTCCCTCCGCTGCTGCTGCTGCTTCTGCTGCTGCTTCCGTGCGATATGAACCGCCATCACCGGATCCGGTCGGCGATAGTGTCAAGCTTGATGGTACGATTGGTGAGCAGACCAGAATGCGGAGCACGGACGGCACTGGCTATCAGCTGGCAGCCACCATGCGACAACGAAGCGGTAGCAGCGTATCCACTGGCCGCGTACCACCGTCGTATCAACATCGACGCAACGGTAGCCATTGTGGGCCATCCCCGTGGAACAATGGCCTTACTAACGAGAACTCCGACAATGGTGAGTCGGAGTCGGATAGTGGACCACGGAGGCCACCGCTCGTCTGCGATAATGAGCCACCACCGGTACCACCGGCGACTGCTGCCGGAGTCGTCGATACGTCCGACGATGAGCTGCTGCTGGTTGGCATTGGTAACGGTGGTGGTGGTGGTGGTGGTGGAGGTCTCGGAGTGACCTCAGCTCAGCTCGTCAACCGTCATTCTCAGCACCAGCAACCACTTGCCGGATACTCCGATTACAGTCCAAGCAACCAGCGCCTCCTGAGCGATGCCACCAGTGCTGCCAGCTATCGACAATCGGAATCCACGTCACTGGATCCTCTCTCGAGTGGATCGAGTGCGCGGCGTGCTGGCAAGCTGAAGGGCGGCACGGGCGGTAAAGCACCGCCAACGGGCACCGCCACCGGTAACTATCTCAACTATGGACCCCACCGCGTCATCGTGTCGCAATCACGCAAGGAGCACGGTGAGCTCGTCCTCGAGTACGAGTGTTAGCAGGGTCCAGCGGGTTCTCGTTCGCTGACCACCAAGACCACCGCATGCAATGCCCACGTTTGTGGACGTCGTGACGTCGTGGCTCGCCTTTCACTCCTTCTAGCTGTTGTGCGTGTGCATGTGTGTGTGTGTGTGTGAAATGTAAATGTTACGTGATAATGACAATAAATAGCATCGTAGCTTACTTTAAGGGATAAAGCGCGAGGGTATGCGAGGGCTGTCTATTTGGCGCCAAGCTAGCTAGCTGGTTGCTGGGCATCAGCATAGAGAATAGGGTTGTAGATACGAGAGAGAGAGAGAGAGAGAGAGAGAGAGAGAAAGGTGAAGCGAGATTGCTAATCAACTACTGAACCCGTCATCGCTGAACGGGTTTTCAGTTTTCCGTGCGTTTTACAGTCAATTGTGCGCCAATCTTTGAACAGAGACCAAAGCAATAGCGTCAAGGTGTAGTGGCGTGCTGGATAAGCTTCATTACACGTCACGAATGTGTGCAGCACTTTCAGGGCAACATACTGCTCCGTACTGCCGCTGAATTAGTTAGGTAGTTAGACGGAACCGACACCATTCCTGGGGACGGTATGGACGATGGAAGGTCCAACAGGATACATCCTTAGGTGCTGGACCAGAATGTAAGACAGGGCAACGCAAACATAGCCTCGCAGTTAGTCAAAATCGAAGCATCACCACCTAACCGAACGAAACCCGAATGTTCGATCACTCAACTCTTTAACTCTTCAACACTAACCGACCTACTCGGGAACTCGATCTAGCAGATAAGGCAGCAGCTGCTTGTTCAGTGTGTGTGTGTGCGTGTGAGTCTGTATGGCAGACACATACGGGACGCAGGACACCTAGAGAGACGATAGGATGTTAGTAGTTTAGTGTAAGTCACACATCCTACTGTTTAACGCTTTCGAACAGTTTATGTTTGTTGTTACATACTTAAAGGATTTAGCTAGAATCGCAATCAATCTAACGTCCCCTTCCACCCCCCCCCCCCCTGGTCCACCCCCTTTTTCCACCGTTCTACATCCAGCCAAGCAAGCAAGCTAGTGTACGTAACCGTAATGTAGCCGTCGAGTCGTCCCGAGGTTCCCCCGAGGCCGAACAGCGAAGGTGACCGCTCATCGTTTATCACATTCAATTCGCAACGCGAGACGCACTCTCATTAATAAGCCACCGAGCAGACGAAGACGGAGGAGAGGTGTTTAGTTAGGGCACTAGCGGGCCACCGGGTTCGGTGGCTTCGGAATGTACAGTATAACATGGAGCGCTTCCAGAGGAGCGTTCGTCGTGGAAGTAAGACGGTGCTCCAGTAGCTTTAGACTTAAGCATCACGCAGTGTAGCCAGAGGGCCACCACCTTACAGAGTACCGCGATTACAACAGAGTACCGCTGACCGATCCGCGAACCGTCCTCCACCCCGAAACCATAATCACTCGCTGGCCACCACCGCGCCCCGCGAAGGCTGCTGCATTTCGCGTCCACCAAACGCCAACTCTGGGGCTGCTGAATTGTGTTGCTGCATCCGTGTGTGTGTGTGCGTATGCATAAAAGTGTGCATGTTAGTATGAGCACGTGTGTGAGAGAGAAAGAATGAGTGCGCGTGTGTATGCGTGTGTGTGTGTGCGTGTGCGTGTGCTGTATATTTTATTTTATTCTAATTTATTCATTCGAAAGATTTCCAACGACATCGTTCGCTGTACCCGAGTCCTTGAGTCGCTCGCTCGGGAACTCGGTAAAACCCCGAGCGGCGTAAGCGATGCACAGATGCATTACAGATTTCAAAACCCCCTTTCTTTCTAGTAGCACTTAAGAGAAGCAAAAGCAGATAAGAAGCAGAAGGAGAAAAAAAATGCAAAACAAAAATCCAAATCAAACCAAACAACTCAACAACCAACCCAAAACGTTGACGTCAAATTTAAACAAACCAACAAACAAACATACTAACTAACGAACGAACGAACGAACGTACCCAAAAAAAAAAAAACAAAAGCAAAACCAAACACGCACTCACGGACATCATACATACCAACATATCACATGGCTCCAGCATAAACATTACACACGTAAACCACTGCAACGATCGACTGCGAGCTACACACTTTCACGCAGTGGTCTCCTATTGTCTCGTGCCCAATCATGCGTATTATTTCAAAAACATACTCCACTTTTTAACCATTTTTGTTTTCTTGTCCATTGCTCGAGTGTTGCGTTTTTTTTTCGTTTATGTTTGTTTGTTTGATTGTTTGTTGGTTTGGTTTGTGTTTGCTGTGTTCTTGGTTGTTGATTTATACAGATGCGTGGTTCAGCTACGGGTTTTTCCCCCCCCCCGTTTGGTAGCAGTATTTTACGATTTAGTTTTTAGCGCAACTGCAATCACCACTCACGGTAATTTGCGTCGTATACTCATTGTTTGAATCATTCGAAAGATTGCCCCTAACCCTCATATCGTTTGCCGTGTGTTCCGTTTGATAGATTAATCTCAGAGTTAACCGTTTTACTTTACTAGTTTTAAGTTGCTTTTGTGTTTGTGTGTTTTGTCTAAGTATGGTTTATGTTAGCTGTTAAGGCTTTGAATGGTCGGAGTTCAGAGATCCCGGAGTGAACCAGAGCAGCCCAGAAGATGGAAAATACAAACATAAACAATACCACCACGTTGAACGTTTTCATTTCACCAAACACACACAAACGCGCGTACACTCTTCTAGACACATCGGAACCATCACCATCTATCGGAAGACGGAGCTCACTACCCCCACACATACACGTAACGGCTCCTTTTCAAAACATTCGAACCATTCACACACTCAGCCCAAGTGCCACCCCTCTACGCCCTTTCACTACACCCTCTACTACACCCATCACCTACCCACACACACACACACACACGCACCATCATTGCACTCGGGGAAAAGTTCTATCCAATGCTGGCTGATCATCGTTCCTATTAATCATCACTTCGAGTATGTTTGTGCGTGTGTGAGAGTGTGTGTGTGAGTGTGCGTGTGTTAGGTAGAAGGAGGACTTTTTATCTCATTTTTCGTCCAGCGTCACAAATCATTTCCGCCTCACCCGTCACCCCTGCTGCACCATTCACCCCTCCCCCGTTGATGCCAATTATCTACGACCGACCGCTTCCTTCCTCTGCACATCGGAACGTTGGAATGTTCCGGCGCAACCCAGCTCCAAATACGATTCGATTCCGCAAATGGCAGTGGAAGAAGAAAGAATGGAAACTCTGTTCTCTTCTTTACCTCCCCCTTTTTTGTCCTTTCGATTACGATTCCGTCCGACCGGCGCAACCCCGGCCGGTGGATGTTGATCTTCGGGATTCGCGTCAGCTAATGCAATTAAGCGTTTGCCGGTCGGCGGCTCCCGGGAATGGAAGAGCTCCTGCTCCCCCTGCTGCTGCTCGTTTGTGTCCTGCCCACCCGATAATGGCTGCTTGTGCAATCGGATTGCAATCAGACTAATAAAATGGCGGCTCCAGTCCGGTGGCCGGCCGGGTGATTGGAGCGATAAGAAGAAAAGGCGCTAGCGCAACTCGTTCCCCCTCCCCCCGCCTCCTCGACGTTGGTCGTTTTTGTTTTCTTGTTCCGGCGTTGGCGCCGGTTGAAGGCTTCCGCGAATGAGAGGCGAAACAGAGGAATGAAACACTCTTACTTTGGAAGAAAATTAAATGATCATTTCATTTTCCCACCATGTGCTGTTCCCGCCATTGTTCTTGGGCTTGGTTGAGCCTTTTGTTTCCGCCGCCCGATTGCTAAGCTTCATCTATTTCATTTCGCTATCCTTGAGCTCTCTGCGGGGCCACGGGTTTCCCTTTTTTCCTTTCTCTCTCTCTCTCTCTCTCTCTCTCTCTCTCTGTATCTCTCTCTTTCTTTGTTTTGAAATGCCGTGAAGCGTGTTTGGATTTCGATCAAGCGTCTCATCGGTCGTTTTCGCATTGGATCCAGTGTTTCCCAGAACGATTCCACGACTGCCACGACTGTCCTCAAACAATGGAGCAACGGGAACGATCCCTTTGCCTGCAACGACTCTGTACGTTGTCTGTGTTTCTTTCATTTGTTGCTGCCCGAAACGGAATCGATTCTCTTTCTCGTGTTGATCCCTTCCTCTTACCCCTTACGGCTTTTTTTTTTTTCATCGGCGGGATTGCGAATTCCCATTTTGCCAAATGACAACATTGCAATCAACGCATTCGCAGCTTTCTCCTGCAGCGGGAGCGTCTTCGCGCCACCATCGATAATCCAGCGGAGAAGGACGGAACACATACACACCATGCCATGCCATGTCATGCCACGAAGACTCTCATTACCGAATCATCAGTACCACCATTCCTCGCACCGACCTCGACTCCTATCCGACTCGATCAGCTAATCATCACACCGTGCGCCAATGACGAGTGGTAGCGCGGTTCAATTCTCTCATCCACGCCATCTGCCACCACCACCACATCAAATGACCATCCATCTCACTCCGAAAATACCGGTATCTATTGTGTTTCGCTAGCGCGCAGGTAGCGCACTGTTTGTTTGGTCGGCTCACGTTTGTGTTGTGTTTGTGTTCGCGTTCATCCTTCCGTTCTGATCACCAAAAAAACATCCTCCTTTTCGCTAGACACACCGTCTGAATGTCTCCGGAATGTTGTTTTCTGTGTTTCGGTTCTTTTTTTCTCCTCCTCTGTTCTGTTTTGGTATCTTTTGTCGGTCTGCTTCTCCTGTTATGTTTCTTAGCCCGTTGGTGCACGGTATGTGCTGCCATGCTGCATTTGCGTTTTGCATTTCTATTTTTGTTTTCGATTCTTTCGGATATTTCGTCTTCTGCACCACGCATGCTAATGCAATGGTGGCGATCCGGGGGTGATGCTCAGCAAACAGAGATAGAAACCAGCAGCGAATCCTCGATACGTTAGTTTCCATTTCATTTGTCTTCAATCTATTCGCTAGCTAAGCAGCTCTCAAACAGGTCAAAATGAATTTACACAAATGCAGAGCACAGAAAAACAGAAATAAACGGGAACGATATTTGAAACCCATTTGCACCAAAGGACAATTGACCCACTTCGGCATGCAATCATGGTTATAGGCACTCCAATTCCGTGCGCCCCACGCCGAGCACCGACCCGGGTCGAGGACCAACTTAACAACAGAGCTAACGAGATTATTCAAATTACCTTCTTCACTAGCAATTTTGCAAATACACCTACACCTCGTCGTCGGTGGTAAAGTGCGGCACGCTTCAGCCACGCTCACTGCTCCCTCCTGGCGGTACCGGTGTTTGAGGGGGTGCTGTAAGCCCTCCTTCCCCCTTCCACACCGTCTGTGTTGTGACACACCGTTTATGCTCATCATCTTGCTGATTTGATGGGAAAAGTTTTGCTCCCAAGCACCCCTGCCTCCCACATTCACCCGCGTTTCTGTGAGTTCTATGTGGCCCTTTCATCAAAAAAAAAAAAAATGGCGGAAAAAAGCGACGAAAATTCACGAGCTACCAGGCGCCTCCATTGGCGTGGTACCAGGCGCCTCCACCATCGCTCCACGCTTACGATGGATTATATGCATTGCATCGATCGTAGTATGCTCGCCACGAAGTCTACCCTTCGTTTCACGTGGCGCGCTGCATATGGCCTGGCAGCGGCGCGCCGTTCACATGACGACGACGACGACGACGACGACGACGTGCAAGCAGAGACCGAAAGCACGATCATAACAGAAAACAACTTTGACAGATTTAAATTTTTATTGCCTCGCATGACAGATGTTAACTGTAAACTGAGGCAATATCTATGTTAAGGCGTTTCGGGAAATGGAAGCAAACTACGATTTGAGGCGGCTCCATGAGCGCAACGTTTCCGTCGCAAGGAAGCAAACGTGAAGAATGAAAGAAGCAGGAGAAGAATCTCCGAACTAGGCAAAGATATTCGCAAACATTTTGAACACTTCCGATGCATGGTGATGGCGGTGTATAGATGACGTCTTGTGTGCATGTGCCTCGAACAGAACACCATCGAATTGGTTCCTGTGACGTGTCTAATGTCATACCGCTGATGGCTAATGGTTGTCGTGAGCACAACACAAAAAGCAGTGCATTCGTGTGCTTTACTTTACAAAAAATAAAGTCATAAAAACATAACCAATTTAAAGCGTACAGGTCCGTGCACAACAGTGGTGCTGCTATGACTTTGAGTGTACTGCCGATTGTGTAGGAAATGAATAGAGTTTTACCGGTGAAAGAACCCATCAAAAGTCCCTCTCGCACAACTAACCAACAACTGGTGGCCGGAACCGAACGTCAAACCCCAGACCGTACCATCAGACGGCAACCATCGAGAGCGAGAGCGCCAGCAAAAGAGAGAGAGAGAGAGAGAGAGAGAGCGAAAGCTAAGACTTAAATTTATGACATCGAGTGTCAGCATAAATAAAGCGAGATTATGAACGCGCGTACGTAGCCGTCGTCACCACGGGCCAATCTGAAGTGGGTAGAAAGTTTCTCTGGCCAGCATCAAGCGCCGTACCACATGGCACCAATGGCACCAGGACCCCCACCCTTGGTTGGTGAGTTCTTTTTTCGGTGCTAAGCAGTGTGTACCATGTGTACCATGAGCCGGAACGATGCCGATGGTCCTGCTGAGAAGCAGAGTGGCTAATACCACGTTCCACGTGGGCACACGAACACGGACGATGCGTTCAGGCAGGCGGATTGCAGGAAATGAATTTTGGTGTCACAGTGTTTTGGTGTACCACCGAGTGTGCCGAATGAACTTGTCGGCCCTTTTTAATGCTCTAAGCATTCCCTGTCCATGCGTCGTACTCAACGTTGATGGTCTACAGGCAGAGGCAGACAGAGAGAGAGAGTGCGCAGAGGAGGTTAAAACCTGATTAACTTTTCAATATGTGTGTACTTTGGTGCACAGCTGGTCCGGTCCGGAGCTTTAAAAAAAAGCTGGCATTACAGCTTAGCTTTAAATAAATCACGATCAACATCACACACAAGTCGTGACTACGGCAGGACATTTCCCCTGTCCAATGAATGGTCCGCCGCTGCCAGCGAATGTGAAGTGCCCACGAGCTGAATGGTCATAAAATAAGGAATGGCAAGGAATAAGCAGATGTCAATATGTCCCTAGCTGGCTGGCGCTCGGTGTGCCAATGATGAAAGCAGGTTTCTATTTTGTTTTTATCAAACACTGCACCGTTTGCCCGCGGTGTGCTATAGAAAGCGAGAGAAAGAAAGAGAAAAACAGTGGGAGGAGCTAGGAAATGTTACATTATTAGCGGTCTTCCACTCAGCGGAATTCGCGTGCACCGTACAGCCCAGGTTGTCACAGCAAAGTGTACCACCGAGAATTGCAACGGTTCTCATGCGAATGCACTGTGACATTCGCTTGTGCAGCATTTCATGTTTCACCGGCAATTCTTGCCGGGCTAGACGTTAACCTAATTAGAGTCGTCGCAATCATTTGTTTGTATGTTTTGTGAGGAAAGGGAAAAAAGGTTAATTAAAAAGCATTGAGAAGAATTCATGATGGTTCATGTTTCCAATGGGCCAATTTATCGTTCGATGCGGAACTTTTTAGTTGTTACCATTCTTTGGTTGAGCTATTCATACGACTTGAATTAATAATGACTCGAAAAAATCAGTCTCTTTCTCGCTGGACAAGGATGTTGCCCCAAATTATATTCTCGTACCGTAGCTTTCAATCATAGGTGGACTCGGTTTAAGAATTTATTTATGGCTTGTGGCATGTCCCCGGATTCGCAACGAAAGGTTCAAGTTTAGTTTCGATTCTTTTGCGCATCTGCTGGAAATATTACTTTTTTCATTACGATTCTATAACAGATTCCAGAATAACCTATTTTTAGTAATGAAGCCTGATTTTGATTTCTCATCCTGTTTTTAAAATACCACGTAGCTGAACGATCGCAAAACACATATCTTCATCGAATGTTTTGTCGATATGTTTTTTTTTATTCAGAGCATCTTATGTGTCTTATTTTCTTATGAGAGGCTCAATAAGTTCTAATCATCGTCCTTTTTTATCTACAATTTCTTTGGTTTTGTACATGCAACACTCATTTCATTGAATGTGTGCACGAATGATTCCCCAATACACCAATCACATCCATTCACACCAGAAAATGAACCGAAAAACACTTTACACCCCTCAGTAACATACCAATGATTCATTACAGTATGCGCTGATCGGTAGTAGCAGAACACAAAATGGTACTGTTTTCAACGCCACAAACCACAACGAACGACTCTAACGAAAAACGCCATAAAGGGCAAGAAAAGATCTAGCGGACGGAAACAACTAACAAACCAATACCAACTACAGCTACTACAAAAATACAAATCGAACAAAATCTGAAGAATTTATTTGAGTATGAAAAAGTATATCAAATTTATACGTATATATACATACGATATATACAAAACGAAACATCTATATAATAATATAGTTGAGTAAATTAAAGACTGTGACAACATGAGTGCGAACTGCATTAGAATGGCCTTTTAATTTCCTTTAGGTTTTCACTATTTTTCCCTTCTACAAGTTGGCTTCACGTTCAAAATCCTCCAAGTCCTGTGTATGCGTTTGCGTGATTCTATACAAAAACTCTATATACATATGCATATATATACCTCCGTATACATATTTGTTTATATGAATGACTTGTTCTGGGTTTTAAATCTCTCTCTATCTATATATACATATATATATAAACATATACATGAACATCTATGGTATGATATGAGAAAACTGCATCCGGCTGCCGCGCATCCATCTTTGTTCTGATATTCTGACTGATTGATTGATTCATTGAATGATTGATTGATTGATTGATTGATTGATTGATTGATTGACTGATAGTGTTTTAGTTTTGTTTTTCCTCCGTTCTATCTTTTGTTTCCCTTGGGATTCTCACACTTATTATTATCCCGTCATCCTCTATCTATCTCTCTTTCTCCTGCTTCCTCTCTACTACCAAACTCAGTTACTGCCTCGATCTGTCTCTCTGTATATCTATGTACTACCCTTGTGAGATGTTCCCCGTCCCGGTCCAGATCCTCATCCGTTAGGTGGCCGTATGTTGCCCACTTTAGTTTTATCCACAGCCGCCTGACAGCCTAGAATGTTATCACTTTTTCCGTTTGATGTTGGCTCGACACGTTTTTACGTTCTCGTTTCGTTACTGGACTGTGTTCCTGCCTCGATATGGCGCTGCAAGTATCTTGATTTATATGACATTCTCTAGAGTGCCAACACTGTTTGTTCGAATGGAATTTTGGTTTTTGTTTTTTGTTTATCGTTTCCTCAACTTAATCCTTAGCTCGATGCATCCTCCAACCGGTTTTGACTGCGTTTGCGAGCTTTCGGTTGATTGCCAAATCGTTCTTCAGTTCCTTTTCTTCGTCCACCCTTTTGTGTTCAATGCATTAAAACCTAGTGCGAATTGCGTGACATGCTCGTTGTCTTTGATTTTAGCGATGTATTTCGAATCTGCAACACTATATTCACCTGATCGTGCAAATGATAAACACTGTGGCAATCCTTTACACCGGAAGATTGCGATGCTGCTAATGAGGATGATTAAGATATTGATGGTGATGATGATAATGCTGATGCTGATGATGATGATGTCGCAGATGGTATTGTTATGTTTGGTTATGATCACTGGTGATTGATGATGGTAATGCTGCTGCTCGGTGGATGAGTTCTGTCTTGCTCCTGTTGTTCTGTTTCACTGTTTGATAATGATCTTTTTTCCGTTTCGTTACATACTCCTGATTTGACACTTTGTTCCATTATTTCTCACTTAAATGTCGAACGATGCATTATGATGTTATGAGTACCTAAGCAAAGTATGTTGTTTGATTGCGTGATGAATCGGAAAGCTCACCATTCAATCGAAATGCCCTCTGAGGTGCTCGAGGAGCGTTCGTAACTTGGAAAGATGGAATGGAAATGATTAATGTCTGTAAACTGTTGACTGCACCACTATGCACCTTCTTTATTGCGTACGGTTTTTATGTTTGTTTGGTTTTATTCTGCATCTGCAACGGACGGTTAATACGCCGGAGGTCAACCAAAAGAAGGCCACCACCGAAACTAGTTACAAAAAAAAAACCTTTCGGTCCGTTAGTTTTCATTTTTCCGTGTGCCACCATCATAGCTGGTGCGGAATGCTGAACGACGTTTCGTACTCTCTCTCTCTCTCTATTTCTCTTTTCTTTCTGTGATTGTGAATTGATGAACGTGATTGGTCTTGATGCTAGCCGATTACTCGGGTTCGGATCATTAATTTTTTCCCCTCACTAGCGAATGTGATTTCTAGCTTTTCCGGATTAATATTTATAAAAAAAATCCCAAAACCACAAAGCATTTAGTGCCCATTACGAGCTCCGTTTTGCATAACTTTTTGTGTTTGAAGTTTTTCGGTTTTAGTTTTTGGTTTTTCACTTTTCAAAACGTTCTCATTTCTACTTTTCCCCTTTTTGGCTAACGGTCTTGATGAGTGATGCTGAAGGTATTGTTTTGTCATTTTTCTCGTACCTTTGTGAACGTTTTTTGCTGTTTCCGTTTCACTCTCTCATCTCTCTATTCACTTTTTTCACATGTTTCACCTCATTGCTAGCATTTCCAACCTGCCCACTCACATACACACACACTCACACATAGAAACACTCCCATGTACTCACCGAACGTATGCATCTTGCTGTTTGCTACCCTTCGTTTCCGTTTCCTTTTGATCTTTTCCGTTCCGTTTTCACTGTTGCTTACATAGAAAACCTTGTTGTTATCACCAGTATGTCAGCAGCGCACCATTGCTTACCGCACACCACGTCACGTATCTATTGTAGCACGTAGCCCCTGGCAACGCAACATTGTATCAATGCTTGATGTTTCGCCCCGTCCACCAAACCGGACGGACACTCACCGTACGGAAAGGATAAACTTCGCGAGACACCGGGTGTTTGCTTGTGAGTCAAACAAAGAAACAAGTTTCCAGCGCTTTGATGAACGGCAGTATGTTTTGCGTCGGCACATTCACATCGCAAAGCAGGGACAGCGTCAGCAGCGCTAAACGTAAATTAGGTTAATAGCCTCCTTTGACTAATTTAGCGACTAGAGTTTCAAACAAATGTAGCGAGTGCCGTTTGTCGGTCCGGAAACCAAAGTTTCAACATGAGATGCAATGCATAATTGCAAAACAAATAATTTAATGATACATTAGCTTGATTTGGGTTCGTAAACCAGGCAACGGACTATTAAATGTGTTGTAAATGCACAACGCTACATATGTAGTGAATGCTTCTCACGGTGTGAGCACATTTTATACGTGATATTTCATATCCCTATTCCGCTGGCAATGAAGGCAATTCCGACCGCTGTTCATTGCTGTTACAGTTGGCACATGTTTACCAAGATTCCTTCCACCATACCGCACCGCACCGCACCAGCGGCATCAATCCTCGCCAAAGCGGCAATCCGGAACAAATAAAACAGCCAAACGGTGGCGGTGGTGGCTTTCATGCCCGGCGGTATGGTCCCATAATTTTTGCCACAATTGATAAGGCTTACGGTGCAGAAATCAAGACAATAAAGAACGCACACAAATGCAAACAAAAACAAACGCGCTTGCAAGCGGCACGTTCGGCACGAGAGGGTTTACCACTTTCGCGCGGAAGATGAATTGCTATTTAAAAATACATTACACACCGACCACTTGCACTACCCCGGTCGGTTCCACCTTTGGGTTGGCTTGGCTTTAACGATTATTATCACAATTGGACCGCGAGCGGTGTGTGTATTTTATGACGAAAATGTCTCGCGTTTTTTGTTACGCAAACTCCAGCCGGCAAAGGCATAGGCAAGAAGGCATTACTGTGTTTGGCTTTGGGTTTTTTGTTTTGTTTTAAACCCCTTCCCATCTCCTCCCGGCGGACGGATTAGCGGTGAGTTTGCGAAGCATTTCTTTTTACTTTACTGTTAATTTTATGTGTCTCTCCGTCTGGAGCAGACGTGGCGCGTTAGCCGTGTGTGTGTGTGTGTGTGTGTCTCTTGCTACCCACGGCATTGAGCTTTCAGTAAGTGCCGGCGTTGTACGCCGTATGCACAGTACAACCACTCTGGGTACATATAGTACGTTTTATAATCATGTTTCACGCCACTCGAACACCACCATTGTAATGCTACCCTAGGAAATCGGCGAAAAGGAACGGCAGAACCGTAGGATGAAAGTGTTTTGCCGGAGGACAACGCCAACGCGGAGCCAACGTGGAGCCAACGCGGCGCAGTGGCGTCGCTCTTCACACGCCGTCGCTGTCGCTTGCTGGTGGTCGCGAGTTTTGTTTCACTTTTGACTGGAAACAGAAGCAAATATTTGCCGGGACCAGCCCAGGGACCGCAAGGGCACGGAGGCTTTTTTGCGGGGGGGCAGATAAACCATAATCTTATTTGGCGCACCGCGTCTGTAGCGACCATTTGCCAGGAAGCGGCATGCACCGGCACCCAAGCACCGGCCAGCCAGCGAAGCGTTTTGTAAATTAAGCAATTATTTTTGAATTAACCTTTTGACAATGGTACCGAATGCCACGTGGGCTATTGCGTGCTGTACATAAATCTTTTGGCAACGAACTGGCTTCTGTCTTTCGCTCGCTTTTGATTCCCTGCCCGCCCCATCGTTAAGTAGCAGTAACCGCGTATGTTAAACCGAGCGGAATAAACTCCAACCAACCAGAGGGTGGAAAGGGTGTATTTTTCCAGGAAGAATCCTCCAGGTCCTATTCGATGGAGTTCCCTGAAAAGGAGCTTAAGATTTTGGTTTTTTCGCTTTTAATGCTCCAAGCCAAGCATTAATGTTACATTTAAAAGGTTTATATCGGATTTAATGCACTAGATGATGTGAAGAAGATAGGTTTTTAATACTATTGTCACCATAGAAAATCTAGATCAACTAAAACTAGGGGAAAATTCTATTTTAAACGAGATTCTTTTGATACAAACTCGACCATTGGATTTGTAAAAATAATAAAAAGAAGCCAATCAACAAAAGGTTAAAGTGTTGCGTAAAAGGAAACATAAATAAGCTGCGACTGTGGCCACACCGGAAGGGCCCAGGGAAGGGCCGCTACACGCGCTTTTCCTCTCCGGTCCGCAACGGGGCGATGTTAAATGGTCCGTAACGAATCCATTTAGCACTAGCACCGCTCGCCGATCGTCCTTATGTGTGTGGGTTCAAACCGATTGGCACTAAAACAGATGAATTTAATCACCTTTTCCCATACCCTTACCGCCTCGAATGCGGATCGATAAACATGTCGCACGGTGGATCATTCTTTCCACCATCACCGCCATTGATCCGCTGCTCTTTTTCACTTGTCGCACGGATATCCGTGTCGGTATTGTTTAAACGTGGTTAGCAGTTTAAACAGCGCTTTCACTCGCCAGGAAGCGCATGCGAGAGAGAGGCCTGCGTGCGAGAGGGACGGCAGGTGCAAAAGCATAATTTCCGCTCCAATAATCATAAACATCGATCGATCGTTCGATTGAAACGGTAGGCGACAGGTACACAAACGGTCCGTCATCAGATTTAATTCACTTTTCACCATTCGCCACGAGGCGCATGCCATGGCATGCTTTTCACGGCATGAGGTATAAAAAAATGACCAAAAAGAAAAGAAGAAAGGTCCGGCGCAAAGCATACGGTTTTATGGTGCAAAAGCACGGTCCTGGATCGGAAACAAAAATAGAAATAAAAACTTTTCCCCTCAATGCAGGGGAGGGGAGGTGTGTGCGCGAGAGCGTTGGCGGGATTCAATTGTGTGGCGAGAAAACTTTTGGCGCCCACCCCCAGCAAGACGACCAGCAGTAGGTAGCCCCCTTGAATGAACCAAGAGGAGCTCAAGGAGGCAGAAGGACGCTCATACAGCAATACGTAGGAAATGAGTGAAAATAAAGTGAGACATGGAGCCATCGGACCGCTCCCACGGGCCAGTCGCATGACGAAAGGATGCGCTACGGTGGGAAAATTGGGCGGAATTTGAAAGCGTCTTGAAGAGCAGAAGCAATAGAAGGAGGGGAGAGAAGAAGCAAAAAAAAACAGCCGGAAACTTTATCGTAAACGATCAAAATGGCAATTGAAAAGAATGTGCGCCTTCGCCCGCCTCACTGGCCTGGCCCATCATCATCGTCATCGACATCATTGGCGTACCAAATTGAGCTGTGTGTGTGTGTGTGTGTGTGTTTTTGAACCTGAAGCTGAACTTGCTCCGGAATGGCCTGGCTTCGTTCGCAACGCAACGCAAAACGCCGATGTGCTGCTGCTGTACATCATCATCCTCGCCATCTTTTTGACTGTTTCGTTTTTTTTTCTCTCTTCTTTGAGTCGGCGTTCGGGAAGTTCGGAAGCGGAATTGGAACGGAAGTCAATATTCTTAAAAGCATCCTGTGCCTCCGTGGAATGTTATGCCGGAATGTGCACCGAATCCCGAAAGGACGAGAGGAGGGCCTCCAAAATTGCTAAACAAGTTACCAGATGTTGCGCTCGGCACTGAGACCGATGTAGTAGTTGCTCGTCCTCGTTTGCCTGGGTTAGTCTGGCTGACTGGCTGCGTGGCCTGCTAGATGGTCTTAGGTCTCAACGATATTGTTTTGCCGTTACCGTCAGC
This sequence comes from Anopheles darlingi, assembly GCF_943734745.1. Taxonomy (NCBI): domain Eukaryota; kingdom Metazoa; phylum Arthropoda; class Insecta; order Diptera; family Culicidae; genus Anopheles; species Anopheles darlingi. The sequence goes on along the minus strand of NC_064874.1, from coordinate 21,100,066 downwards.
AAGCAATCGAGCAATCGAGTAGACTACGTACCACTTGCCCGGTTTTTTGTGGATACCTAGCAACGAGTAACTATTCTGAAGCGAAAAAGCAGGAAAGAAGCAAAAAAAGGCGAAGAAGGATGAAATGTATGATGGAATGGCGGCACCGTCGCGCATCTGGTCGACATTCGTCGTCGACATAAATGCCCCCCGGCGAACGGCGTCACGAGACTCGTTGCAATCGTTTTCGAATAATCGAAACAAAGTCGCATACATTTCGCCATCGAACGGGAGGTTCGATCGGTCCCCTGTGACCGTGTATATGCGTGTGTGTGTGGCTCATGGCCTCAATGGTGGTGCTGATCTAGTATCCGCTGATGGACCTAACTCCGTCCGCCAACACGGGTTTCGAATTGGCCGCCAGCATTCTTATGCACGTACACGACGACAACGACGACACCGTTCGCTGGCGGATTTTGGGCTTCTCGGGAGACGATGAAGTCGAGAGACGACGATACAAGCATTGCGGAGCAGTAGAAGGATACTGACGGTGGTGATGATGATGATGATGATGATGTTACGCCCTTTTACGTTTATGTCATGTTGAATGCATTAGAGCGCTCAGCATCCTTCAGACGTCCGCCGATCGACGGCCACGGACGTGCTTCCTTGTAGCACCGAGTACCACCAGCACCAGCACCATGGGATGGGATTGACTGACGGCCATAATCGTGCACACGTCGTCGTGCGTCGTCATTGTCGCCCCACGTTCGCGCATAACTTCGCGATGCCTCGATCGCAACAACAAGAATGCTGGCGATAACGTGACGCTGGCACGACGCCGGGCTTGGCATGAAAATATGAAACAAACATGAGTCTCAAGCACACAAGCAGCACATGTCGTTACAATGACGCGTTCACGGCTTGAGCAATCGAATTGGGCTGCAATTTGATCGCCATTACGTTCGACGCGAGAACGCGAGGCCATGCTGACACGAACGAGGGGCACGTCAGCAACGTGTCACGTTGTAAATGTTATGCTGCGACGCATGTAACTCCAAAGCAATACTCACTCGCACCCCAGGTTATTCTGGACTGCATCGATGCACTATGTGCACGCACGTGGCGCTCGCTTTTCACATTCGCATTGCAGCTCTTTTAGCTGAAGAACAAACCAAAGCTCCCATCTACTATCATCGGTTTGTGTCGTTCCATTTTCCACCACCCTAGTGTTGGTTGCGTTTGTTTTTTCTCTTTTCACTCTGATTCTTCACTTCACTTCACTGCACTGTTGTCGGTTTGCGCACCATTCTTTTGTAACTGTTGTTTCCGATACATAGTTGGTAAGTCCGTAGTCACTGCACTTAGCACCCATACACACATACACACACACACACTCAACCACACACACTCATTCACACACACGACACACGATACTAGCACATACGTTTTGAATTCCTGCTTGCTTGCCAACATTGTGCCTTACTGTATACTGTATATGCTGCTAATACCCCCTTACGGTGCCTGTGCGTTACGTTTCGTGCCTTTTTAGTGTTACGTTGTGTTGTAAACGTCTTGTAAAAGTGACTCATTCCGTCGACTTGCGCGACAATCTTCAGTGACAATCGACCGTTGATGACAGTTGACAAAGACACGGACGGACGGACGGACTTTACGGACTTTACGGATTCGAACTTCAAACACCAAATGCAGAACGCTGGACAATCGGTAGCAAGCAAGCAAGCACAGCGGTGGCTCTAAGCGTGAAGACAGAGTTTCCCGCGTTTGACTATAAACTGTTCCTTTCTCCCTTCTTTCAATCTTTCAACAAACTTGTGTTCTGTGTTAATCTGCCAAAAACTTTCTTGCTTCTTATACTCCCAACGAAACCGACGACGAATAAATTACCCAGCGGTTACTTCGATAAGCCGGCCGGGAAGTCATGAAGGCCGATCGACTCTTACCTACAGTTGCTACTGGCAACTCGCTCTCTTCTTTTTAAAAACACATACACACACTCACACACACACATACCAATACACACTCGGTCTCCCCTGTTTTGGTTTCGTTCTCTTGCGTTTGCTGGCACATTATCGTCGTGTGTGTATTTCTAGCGCCATCTTGCTCTCCTTTTTTTGTGTGTGGTCCAAACCCTCAACGATCTCAACACTTTTCCTCATTTTCATCGCCTTCTTTGCAAAAAAAAACACACACATACACAAAAAGAAACTATCAAAACAATAGAACTTCACTTCTTGTCGCAAATCATCACTATTACAATAACAACCACATAATACTGTAAATACAGCTGCTCCACAGTATCGTATTTTTAACACATGATTATCTCTCTCTCTCTCTCTCTCTTTTTCTCTCTTTCTCTCTTTCTTTTTCGGTTTTTTCTTCTCTCTTTCTCTCTATCGTCACGTCTTCACGCGGTGCTTCGCGTCGCGTTGCTGTTGTTACTGTTTTGTTGTTTTATCTGTTTCCAATTTCTACCTTTCCTTCTTTTACTGCTACTTCTTCTCGTTCTCGTTCCCTGCGAACAACCACCACCATCACCACGAACGCCACCTCGCCTCGTGCTGCCGTAGACGATGCCCGTTCTGCGGACATTCGGCAATCACGTAGCCTAGCGGGAGCGCGACCTGCCGGTAGTGCCCCCGGTAGCAACCGCATCCGGTAGCGCCGGCAGCAGCAGTGCCAGTGGTATTGGTGACGGTGACGCGCACCATGATATTTACTACTATCACCCACGTCACGACTGCCAAAGCCGTAGCCTCGAGCACAGTGAGCACACCAAGAAACCCGCACACAACAAACAACAGCACCACAACAACAACAACAACAACAACAATCACTACGCCACCTACCACTACTCGAGCACCAAATCGGGAGCCCACCATCACCACCATCACCAACAACAACAGTACATGTACACCAACAACAACAACAACCAATATCAGCTGCCAGCGAATGGTGCTACCGCTGGCGGCAACAATGGCCACGGCAGTCAATCGAAAAGTCGCGCCAAAGCGTCCCACAGCAAGCGTAACGAATACGAGCGTACCAATAGTACACCGGCCGGTCTCACGGGTTCACCGGAGACGGAGAGAGCGATCACGGGGTATTACGCGGGGACAAAATCGTCCGCGACGACGACGGCGGCGGCGGCAGGGTCGGTGACCAAGCCAAGCCGGAAGCTGAGTTGCGATCTACCGCCGCCACCGCCGGCGTCGTCGTCGTCGTCGTACGTCGGAGAACCGCAATCCACCTTCGGTGATCCGGCAGCCGGCCACAAGAAGCACACCAAAAGCAAATCCCAATCCCAGATGCTACTCTTACAAACACCCACGAACGGCACCAACACTACCAACCAACACGCCGCCCACCACCACTCATCACACGTCAACAATGCTTCCTCCCCGAACAGTGGCACATTGGCCTCGTCGGCGTCACTAGCATCCCACCACCAACACCAACACCACCACCACCAGCAGCAACGCGGTTCAGTTCCTGAGGACGGTTCCTCTGGCGTCGCGATCCCCCATGACAGCTCCCCCGATTCGCCATCCTCCCTATCTCCTCCACCCCTGCCACCGTTGCCACTCGTCGGGGCGTCTTCAGGTGCGGGCAAACATGCGGCGGCCCTTCCCTCTTCCTCTTCCTCTCCATCGGCCTCGATCGGTCGCACGGCATCGCGCTATCCGGTGGCCAGCAATGCAAATAAATCACCGGCACCGACACAAACACAGCAGCAACAGCAGCAACAGCAGCAGCAGCAGCAGCAGCAGCAGCAATACACTAAGAAGCACACTCAGAAACATCAGCAACAGTCGCCAGTAAATAATGGACCGAACAGTCTGGGCAGCTCGCTGCTCGGTACGGCCGGCGGCGCCGGTGGCGGTGCCAATGGTAATGGTCACGGTGCCAGCAGTCGCACCAGTTAGTTGCCCTCCTCGCTTGACTAATGGTGGAAGCCTGGAAGGGCCAGGGAGTGCAGGAACACTGTATCATAAGAGTTGAGCGCGTACAACGCAACAGGCCGTAGTGGTGGTGATAGCGGTGGTGCTGCTGTTAGTGGTGGTTGTCCCTAATGTTGTTTGTTTGCTCGTCCTTGGACACCTTGAGCTTGAGTATGAGCGCAATCTGGCGATCACCAGGAGTCCAAGTGGCGAGCAGCCTAATGCGGCTGTTATACACTTTCACGACTCACGCTCGTATGTGTGTGTGTGTGTTTGGTGTTGAGGGAAAAACAGGGAAAGCAGCTGAAAACCTGACCACTCTTGAGGTCTAGCGACGGTCAGACGCTGGCTGTTGAATGGACGCAGACACAGAATAGAACACGGGATCCAGAAAGTTAAGCAAAAAGCCCCCCTCATCAGCATCAGCAACACCAACAGCAGCAGCTGCAGAACGGAGTGGAGAGTGAGAAATAGCTAGAATCTCTTCAAGTAGCGTAGCAGGAAGGGAGCAAGGCAGGATGTATTTACATGCATACACATTCTGGCAAAAAACCATAAAAACCAGAAGGGCAAGAGTGTGAAAAATGAGTTACGAGCCACGGTGGCTGTTCCAGGGATTGGGGGGAAGGCGAACAGAGGACACAACACAAAGCTAGACGACACACACGCACACACACACTCACACGCAAGCTGCTGGCCAACCGTTTCGCGCTTTGAAAGCGTTTCGTAGCCGAAGCGGAAGAGGAAACAAACGCCACGCGATGTCAACGGTGGAATGGAATGTGACGCCAAACCTACTTCACCTGAGAGAGGTGCAGGCGGTAACGTCACTCTCGCGCGTCACCTCATAAGTCCCCCTTTCCCATTTTGGGCGCCCATGTCCATGTCCAGCCAGCCGCTCTGTCTAGCTGTTGTTCCTTCTTCAAAACCATGCTTCAATTCCCCGCTTCACCGGTACCAACCATCATCAACCTGCTGCACTTCATGCTGTTTCGCTCTTTCGTTCATGTTTGTTTTCATCCTCACCCTCACCACAATTGAAATCCAATCTACTCCACCCCTGGCGGGGCTTCCCCGCCTGCAAAGCAAAACAAAAAAATAACAGCACAATGCAATGCATCACGATACGATCACGGCAAAGCAAAAAGGGGAAAAACGGAAGAAGAAAAAAAAAATGCAGAACGCTCGAAAGGGATGTCCGCTGTGAGTAAGGAGCTTACACGGGTGTGCTTTGTGTGCAATAGTTTCGTTGGTTTTTGGGTTTTTTTCTAGTTTCTCTTTTCTGATTTCATTTGTGCTTTTTTCGTTTCCTGTTTCACTATGATGATTGTTACGTTTGACGTTATTATGGATCTCAGATTTTCTATGCTCAAAGGAGGATGACACTCTCTATCGCATTAGTCGACAGCGCCGTAAAGTAACATCGACATAAGCTTCACTAAATCCCTTAAACAACCATTTTGTTGATGTAATTGAATCGGGATTGTTGTACTCACACGAGAAAACGTTGAATTATCAAACCATATGTTCAAATGGGCTAAGAAATTCCAAAACTCATCAGCAAGTTTATGTTTCGAATGAACCGCTGCAAACCAAAACCTAATGTTATTTCGAACTAATCAACAGCCCCTGGCCCCTGGCCCTGATAATACTTATTAATTCGTGCAATTTTCTCGAGCCAGAAATGTTCGGACATTCCTTTGTTTGGTTGCTCTTGAGAGAAGGCAAAATAACCGCCTGGTAGTCCCCCATTCCCCACAAAAAGAAAAAAGTTTATTTCTGTGAGGCACCATGCGCCTCCATCATGAGGTGCACGTGTGCGAACCTAAAGGAAACAATAGGCTTTTTCATTGCTTTCCTAAACAATGTTCCCAGGCCATTGTAAATTGTACCACGAACAATAGGCACTTGTTACAAACATTGTACATTTTGCTACCGAGATGGTTGAAAAAAAACGCATTTTTTTTAAACCATGCGCCTCCATCGTGCTTAATATCCGATTCCTAGGAACCAAACATTACATTCTACCATACATTTGTGGTTTAAGGTAATGCTTGTGTTTCGGAAAATTGTGCCAAATCCTCCCCTTCCTACCATGTTGCTGTTGGTGTGTTACACCAAACCAAAGAGCATCGTAGCGACGGAGGAACTGAGTTTTATGTATTTCCATCTCGTATATTCCATTAATCCCACGCCAAGTCGCTCAAATACGAACCAACAACCCGCTGTCATGGCATCTACGGGGTTCAAGCATTAAGCGAGCGAATGGTATACCGAAAACATCGCCCCCGGAACACACATACACACGTAATTCCAATTAAAAATCATCTCCGTGCTATGAGCGACCACGAACCCCGTCTGCTCGCGTCTCGCGTCTTACAAATCCAATTAATTTACCCAATAAACGGATGGTTCTTCGAGGCTCACGAGCAGAAGGGATAAGTAGAGCTACCTCCAGCCCCGGCGGAGCTAGGAGTCCGTTTTTGAGGTTATCGCCAGTGTTGCCGCCCACAAAACTACAAACTGTGGACGTGCGCTGGGCGGTCGGTTCGGCTCGGTTAAACTGGCCACTCGAATTGTAATTGAAATCAAATTAGTCGACGGAACCACCATCACCTCCCCCCCATGGCCGCTCAGGGTGCACGGGTTCACGGCACCTCGATGGGAACGTGGGAAGTCGAAGATAAATTTTAGATGAATCTAATTAAAAGATAAAATCTGTTCAAAGTCCTTCCAGGCCTGTGGCCCCTGCTCGGCCACTCTAATCCCGCCTTCCGGCTCCCTGGGCCCTTCGCTACGGCTTAACCAGATGCCTAGTGTTGCTCTGTTTGTGTGTGTGTGTGTGCCGAATGGCAGCAACGCGCATCGCGAAAATCGAAAGTTGCACACTGCCCCAAGGTCCAGTCCGGCATTTTGGTTCGATGAGCGCTTTCAACGGGCACCACCGGCCATCGCAAAACTCGTTAGTAAACACCGGACGCCACGGACGACGAAACCAAATAGCTGGCCACTAGTTTTTGACCAACCGGCTTCTCGGCATCGCGAAGCGGATAACAAAAAGGCGAACGCGAACGCGAACGGAACGGGCCACAAGAGAATGATACCGTTTACCCTTCTCCTAACCAAACCCTTTCCAACCATCAACACCGGCCACCCTTTTTTTGGCCGCGAGAAACTTCATCGTCAACCCCATCAACGTGCCTGCGGTGGTGGTGACGGCGGCATCAAAACGGCCTTTCGGTGACCATCGTTCCGATCCAGACCATCGCTCAACCCCCGTTTCCAAGGGACACTGTCGTGGTTCCCAAAAACCCCTCTCCCGGTGGTGATGAGGGATAATTTTCAATTATTTACTCTGTCGGCGATGAAGTAATTAGGAAGAAATTAGTAGAAAATAACGACATAGTGTCGGTGCAGCTGGAAATGGCCGCCATTAAATGGTTCCCATCTTCCTGACATTCTCCATCGCCTATTGCTTCCCATTTTGACACAGTTTCCCGGCGTGACAAACCGCGGAGCATTTGTGCGATGCTGTTGGTGATGATGATGATGATGATGGCAAAGGCAAAACGGTAGAGAATGCTTTTGACGTCTCGGAATCGGGAACCGCAGCAATGCGTCTTCAAACGGCACCATAAGCACCATAAGCAGGGTGGCCGCTGTCATTAATTTCGGGGAAAACTCGAGACGGTGGTCCCAGCATTGTTACAAAACCCCCCGCAGCCTGAAGAATGCAGTCAATTTCTTGCGGCGGTGGGACCGCCATGAATGCGCGCCATAATGAGACGCGAAAAGCGAAAGAAGGCATAGAACACCGGCACAACCCGTAAGGCCGTAAGTGTTCGTCTTCAAACCAGTCACTCGCGTAAAGGCGCCCTAATGAGCGACGAAAATTTCTACGCCAGCAGTTTTCCACTTTCCATCCGTGATAGCTGGTAAGTGTTCTTTTCTCTTCATTCGACGTCGATTGGGGGATGATTTTTTTTCTATTCTGAAAAATGGTAGCCGGCTTGGACGACCAACCAGAACCCGAATTCGGTTCCGGTCGTTTCCATGGTTACCGTTTGTTACAAGAAAAGCCAATCAATCAGCACCGAGGGTTGCGCCGGTCGGAGGAAATAATATTTTCTTTAATTGGATTGTCGTCTTCGTGCGGTGAGAAGATGGCATAATTAGTGCAGGTGAATTGTGGCTAGAGGTGGAATTTTCAAGCCAGTTCGAATGTGTGTATTATGTTGAAGCATCAATTTGCGGCCTTGATTGAACAAAGCGCTGCAGCACAACCAAAGGGTTTTCTTCTTTCTCAGAAGAGAGACTAAAGCCTCCCATAAAAGGCAAATTATTTATCAGATTCTTTAGGTTTTTAAATGTTCGTGTAACAATCTGTCCGTTAGTACGCGCAACCAACAATATCGAGCTAGACCGATTTTATTTTGTTGTAAAAGCCTTGTTTGCGCGATAGTATGCACAAAAAATGCGCCACATTTTAGTAGGCTGCGACCTGTTAAATGGTACCGAGCAAAAAATTTTTTTTTCTCAAAACTAAGCCTTTCAAATCTGCCTGTTGTAAACGAAATGATTGTGTGAAGAGAAAATTGCCTTCGTGATCTGAATAATGATCAATGTGCATAAAGTAAAGCATATGTTTGCGTTGAATGTTGTGGTATGAAGGCGGTGTCGAGAAAAATACTCCATTTTCCACCGATACTTTGCACCTGCAACAATCGACAGGTAGCGAATTGGACGCTTCTCATCCACCCTTCAGCACTATCCTCTGCCGTAACGATGGGTTTGTCGCATCGCCGGTGTGATCACAAAAATCAACCAAAACGCCAGGACATGACACACACACGTACACGTTCACGCGCCACGGTGTCAATCTCGATGTAGTGGCTGCTCTTTGGCCCCCGGGGGGAGCGTGTTACATCGTCCTGCACCAATCATCGAAGGTGGAAATTGATTTCCTTCGTCAATGATCAGTCGGCTCCCCCACCGTCCCGTCCCGTCCCCATTTCCGTTGCTTCTTCGCAGAGCAAACAGATTGAATCAGCGAAACAGATACTTCAAATCTAGTTCCCTCCTGTGCACCTCTTCTATCAACACTTGATCGGACCGGAGGGCGAAAGTAATCGTGGACGTGGCAGCAAACACACACACATATCTCTTCCTGCACACACGCGCACACACACATACAGAGCGCTTTCCCAAAAAGTGTCAAACGAGGCAGAACGAACCGAACAGCAACTCCAACTGTCCCGATGCCAGGAAACCAAGTCGCCTGTCGTTGTCCTCATCGTTCCCTTTGGCTAACCGGCGCGTCCTGCTGGCTTCGTAGACGGGAAATTGATTTCGATATTATAGATAGCGACTAGACAATTCAATTTCATCGAAACACCCAAAGGGACAACCGTCCGTCGGTGGTTGGCTGCTCGACGCAACGTGGCCATAGAAGGGCCCCCTGATTCCTCCCCCGATTGGACCTTGGAATCCTCCCCCGATTGGAGAGAGAGAGAGAGAGAGAGAGAGAAGTTAGAACAAAACACTGTTTTAATGGTATCATTGCTGCAACACCGTTTTGATATAGCCTAGCACCTGCGCATATGGACACGCCAGGCCACGCTGGCACCCGTCCTCCCCTGGGGGGGGGGGGAGGCCCGGTCCTCACCGAGAATCGGATTGCAACGGAGCGCACTAACGACGAGCGAAACCTCTGGGCGATGGTCGATAAATGAAGGAAGAAGCGAATGCGTTCCGTTTCGTTCTCGGCTTTCTCGGCCCCCCTCTTGACCATCCTATCATCCTTGGCATGCCGGACGACCAGTAGCCGGATCGGTACCGATGGAGAAGCGGCTTTTTCTGCGCCAGCAACTCCGCAGAAACCCCGAAGGGAGTAACATCCGGTGCGATGGTGTGGTTCGAAGGATAGCACCATTGTCATGACGAACTGTACCGTGTGTGTGTGTGTGTGTGACCGAGATCAGGAGACACCGTTTACATCGGTTGTGTGCACCTTCCTGCACCCGGTGTGCGCTGTTTGTTCCGATTCGGTTTTCGATTTGCCGGCAGCACACCGGTGATATGCTCGGAATGCAAGGATCTTATGCCCGTATGAGGACATCCCTTCATCCCTTCATTCCCCCTCCCCGCGGGCGGGTTTATGATCGATTCTGTGCCGTTGTTCCCGGATCGACTGCAGGCGATCCGATGCTTCTTTCGAAGGGAACGATGAAAAGCAAAGACACCTCGGCCAAGCCATACGCCAATGCTCCCGGTAGCCTATCCAGGGTAAACATTTTAACATTTGAGGTGGAATGTGCTTTGTTTGAGCTACCGTATGGGGTGGTAAGGTGGAAGGAGGAGGAGGGCTAGTGTATCTTATATCACTATCCCCGTCCTCTCACGGGACTGTTCTGCATCTTCTTATGCTGTTTTGCTGAAAAAAAACCCCGTCTGATAGATGAAGCGAAGCGATAGTAGTGGATGCCGTTGTCGGTGAACTCCACACCGTTCCGTTGTGTGTGTGTTCAGAGTTCAGATCCAGTAGAATGTTGAGTAGATCAACGGACGTTGATGTCGTGCCGGATGGGCTGGCGGATCTCATCTACCCGATGAAGCTGATTGAGGAATGCGAGAGATTCGGGAATGTTTTTCCATTCGGTGTTCGAGCTCGTTCGTTTCGGGCACCAAAACACCTTACCTTTCATCTTTACCCCTCGATGGGGTGATGGTGATAAAGGAATGGAGAAGAAAATGAAGCTTTTTTTCTGATGTTCCAAAAATGAAACCCATCGAGAGAGTCCTCGTATGTGTTCGTGTTGTCTTGTGGATGCAATCTTTTGGGGTCATGGAATGCGAATAATTAATTAACAACGGTCAGCTCATTAGTAGGACGGAAAAAAACGAAAGTCAATTTCCGGCGCAACTCCTTCGTCACTCTAATCCCAATCGTCGCGCTTATCTATGAGGCGGATTATATCGGTGCAGATGATTTATTTTTAATCATAAACCACCACACAAACGCACACAACAACCCCCCCTTTTGGCAACATATCCATTACCGTGCGATCCGCTGGTCCGCTTTTTTGTTTCGTTTGTTTTCACTACACTGTCCTTTTTTTTTTTGTTGGTTTTAACCACACTCGTCATTATACTGGTAGTTGTATCGTAGTGCCGTGATAATCATCGCGTGATTTGTCATGTAAATCCTTCCCGCGTCCGCCATTAGTAATTCAAATGAGCCCATATTGAGTACATTTATGTGCGATCTCTATATCATGATTTGCATTTTCCTCGCGATCGATCGGAGTACCGCACCCGCATCGAGCTGCATGGCTGTGCGGACGAATAATAAAAATGGAAATCCAATTCCCGATTTCCCATGCCGGTCGGTCCTTTCGTTGCGTGCATAATCGTCCACCTGACAAACATCAATCGAGTGCTCCTACACCACCTGCATCACCACAACCACCATCGAACCAATCATAATTGATCGACGTAGCATCGGCAGCTGTATGCATGTGTTGGCTATCCCGTACACACTACCGATACTGCCAGACGTCTTGCGTCACGCGTTGGTCGATGAGTTGGCAGAATGCTCTGGAACCCCTTCCGTGGAACCCACGAATGATTCAATCAAACGCCATTTTACACGCCCCGCCCCCACTAGCACATACGCTACGGAGTGAAACGTGTTTTCCACGAAGTACCGACGTAAGCGTGAGTTGAAACTTTGCCATTTTGTTGCCTTTGGTGGCCACACAAGTCACACACACACAGACACAGACGGCCTGCCGCTGACTTGCTGCCACTTCACTCGGTGTGTGTGTGTTTCGGATGAAAGCATTTTTCCCTTTAAATAAAAAAAGTCGTTCGCAAAACACGGAAAACACCCGCGCGTTGGGGCCACTACGGTCCTATATCCTATTCGCAGGAACCGGTTTCTGTGTGTGTGTTGACGATGAGTTGCAAAGTTAATGAACCCATTTCAAGAAGCGAGGCGTGCGTCCGTTACGATCGTTAGCTTCGATCGGCTCCGGATCGTCTAGCGCGAGGCTGTTCCATTTGCATAGCAACTTTTGGGTGAAATTTTCCTTTAAACTTAAACCAAATCCACATGGCACGGTATCTTCTAACACGCGCGCTCGTGTCATGCACCGGAGGCGATTGAATATCATCTCTTTCGCGTGTCTTTCACGCTGACACTCCACGCTTCACACGCGTCCCTACCAAAGATGGCCGATATGTTCACACCTGGCAGGGAGGGAGCTCGTTTTCACCGCCAACGGTTGCTGAGATGAGCACGGAGCACGGTTGGGTTTTCATTTCAACCGGATCTTTTCTCGTTTCATCCCGAAACCACAACCTCTCTCCTCGCAACCAACCAACCTTATGCTTTTTAAGGCTGAACCCAAAATGAGGATTTTCCCGGGTTCGATTCCCCGGGTTTCGCTCGCCTCGGTAGCGCCATTTTGAGCCGTGGGAGCTCAAAGCGGAGCCTCGTACGAAACCCAAGCTATCGAAGGTGATCACGTTAGACAAACAAGCATATCTCGGTTCATTTTGTGGGTAGAGCGCGTGCGAGAAGAAGGTGTACGGGAGTCGAAGGTTCGCTTTCCTCCAAAATCCCCTTCCCGAACGAACACACACACACACGCTCGCTCGCGCTAGGACTCGTAAAACTTTTGATTTTATGTTCCGAAACGGTTTCCAGTTCCAGGCGAGGAAAAAGCCTGTCGAGAGCGAGTGCGAGTGGACCGTAAAATGTTTGGCGTAGCGGCGAATGGCCACGTGCGACGTGCACTCCCGAAATCCCGATAATCATCTCGGTCTCTCGGCGCAAAAATCTACGACGGTCTAGACCGTCGGAGCCCTCGGGGCCGGATACGAAATCGAACGTCACCGGATGCCGGAATCCGGATGAAATACGGTAAGCAATACGGGTGGCACCCCAGTTTGGTTTTCGGCACAATCCTCGGAGAAATTTTTATTGCCCTAGAGCTGGGTTTCTCGGAATCATGTTTATGATGCCGCATCCTGGCATTCCTGGCGACTCCGACTGGCGGTCCGTCGAATGCATCGAATCCGGTGGCATCGATGGGTTCGCCAGCTGCTGCTGCTGCAAGTGGGGCTCTATCTTATGGGAACCGATCCGTGACCGGACCGGGGGATGAGGTCTTAAGAAAATGTTTCCCTCACCGAACGATCCGGAATGGACGTTTGAGCTGATGTAATTGATTCCCGGCTTTCAATGCTACCCTGACGGCTGCTGGGCTGCTAGATGGAAAATTCAATTCATAGCTTTTCACACCTTTCCTCTCTGCACACGAAGGAGGCTTCCCAAAACAAAACAAAGGATGGCGCTACGGATGCATGGCTGGTACATAACTGCATGCAGTGCGATATGCTCGATGTGCTGCCAATCGTTCGATGGATTGTCTTTGATCTCGCAGCCAATGCTGAACGTTGAATGTTATCGAGGGAAACATTATTGTGCCGCAGGGAGGTGGTACGATGCAACGAATGCAAGGAATGCCAGCCTTTTCCATATGATAAGCTGCGATTACGATCGATCGATTGCGAAATGCTCGTTTGAAGTTTGAAGAAAAACCAAACCATCCAGACGTACAGACGGGCGGACGAAAGCTTTCCCATGCGAGGAATTCCATTTTTTTTTTTTAATACTCCAGCAACCCATATCACCCAACACGCTGCCTCTCAGCGTTAGTCAGATTGGAAACGAAATGATTACCCTGTCTGCTCGTTCGGCACCGCAGAAGAAAAAAAAACCACACAAATCGAGTCAAATAATAGTTTTCACGGTTGGCTGCCGGAATCGGAAGCCAATTTCGTCTCGATCTGCGTCAAGGTAAGCAAATTGAACTCCATCCAGGAGCGAATGTTTACCTCCGGTGTGCTGCTACAACATGTGCAATCCTTCGTAACGTGAACTGCGCGGCCTTCCGGTTCCGGTCGCGGCCGCTACATGGGTGTGAGCGGCCATACCTTTTTATTAGCCCAATCGCTGTCGTCCTATCTCGAGGCGAAGCAAAACTGTCGGTGTGCACAGACACATACGGGCGCACCAGAAACGATAGTGGCTGCATGGCACGCAATCGACGAAATATGTCGTCGAATTCGGTTCCGAATCGGTTTTCGACACCGAAGGGCACAATCAAAATGTAATGCTGCCTCCCTCGTGCACAACACGGCAAGCAACATAATAAATACATGTCCGCCTCGGTCTCTCTCTCTCTCTCTCTCTCTCTCTCTCTCTCTCCGTGCGCTAGCAAATCACCGACCTGCAGGATGCTGCCGGATGCTTGCACATAAAGTGGATCGGATTTAGATAGCCTCTGGACACACGCTCCCTCATTCTTTTCCTCTGTGTGTGTGTGTGCGCGTTTCCCTAGGGAGAATCAGGGTTAAAGAAGATCCTTCTGGACGAAAGGCCGTAAAGTCAACATTTCAGGACACACACACACACACACACACACACACACACACACTCACCACCGAGAATGCCGGTTTTGATCCAAAAATAACAATGGTGAAGCAATGGCTGACCGAACGCCGAAGAAGAGATGCCTCGCCGATGGCAAGACTGATGATGGCCCCCCACCCCTGGTCCGGTCTGGCCGTCAAGCGTACTGGTGCGTGTCGAAAAGATGAGCCTTCGCAGGGCCTACTCCCGGGAGCTTTTTCTCGAGCGAAAGAAAAGTGGAATTTCATTTCATTCCGATTGCGAAACCCGGGGCTTCGGTGCTGCTCCGGCAAATTGAAAGTCGCTCATGCCGCACCGAAATAAACAATTTTTGTTGATGAGAAACCTGGCCATAGGGCAGGGGAGAGGGCGCCAGATCGCGGTGAACCGTGAGACCCACGCGGCCAACGGCGGTTTGTACTTGATTTCCCTTTCCTTCGGTTTCGTGAGCACCGTTGGTCACATTTACCAAATCATATTTCGCACAAACGCTACGATGGCACGGCGCACATCTGTCAAATGTCTGTCTGTGTCATCGTGCGGCCATGCTCCGGGGGAAGGGGAATAAATATGAGGATCATCTCTTGGCGGAGCAATTCTGTTAACCTGCTTGCGGTATTCATCACCTGTCGCCGTCGGTTACTTCATTCCGATCGGGACTGTTGATTGAAAATAAATCGTTTTTTTTTGCAAATGTAATACCGTATACCGGGGGGGGCCTGATGAAGACGTGAGAGAAGTTGTCTACGAGACGAGCAAACATTCAAATGAAAATGGATCCGGTTACAGTAATGCGGGGGGGTCCCCGCAATGCGACGTCGGCAGCATGGTTTTACATTTCCGTTCTATTGCTTTTCTTTTTTTGTATTTATATTTTCTTCAAATTTGTTTCGTGTTTCTTTATATAATTTTCCATTTTCGTTTCGTTTTCCTTCGTTCTTTCCGTTTCTTAAACCCGTTAATACAGTCGACAAACGTCGAGTTGCTGCATGCCCATCATCATCTCCAACACCATCAGCAGCAACAGCAGCAGCAGCAGCAAAGTCTGCAGCAACTAAGTGCGACCGGTCTCGAACCAATCGCTTCGGATGCCGATCTGGTGCTTAGCACGCTGCGCCACCAGCGCGATCTTTTTAGCGGTCCACTGGGAATCCCTGACGTGACGACGCGCGTCGGAAGCGTGATCCATGCATTCGAAACGATGGCACGCCAACGGCAGTCGCTCGGTTCAGCGCGCACCGAAAAGCCGTACGATGCAACGGCCACGATCGGTGGCGGTAGCTCCAAGTATCGATCGCACCGTTCGAACGTGAAGCGTGTCGGTGCGGATACGATTAACCGCCATAAGATCATCCTTCCCTCTCCTAACCTTTCCCCAACATCATCGGCCGAGGTGAACGATCACTCCGCGTCCGGCGGTCTCTACCATCCGCTGCACTTGGCCGCCGCCGGTCCGGAAACCATTTCGCAATCCAATTTCCCACCGCGACAGCATCAGCATTACCATCTTGGCGCATCTACCGGTCCTCCTCATCATCATCATCTGCCTCCCAGTTCCTTCTCCTATACCGACCCGCATGGTACGGGATTGCGAAGACACACCTCCACTCCAGTGGCTAGTGCCAGTGGGGGTCGACTGTTGACGGTGGGTGGCGGTACACATATTGATAACACTAACTCAGAGCAAGGCACAGGCGACCATCATCATCATCATCATCACGGCCACGGTCAGGCAGCCATTCCGCGGTCGGCGGTGGCCGTATTCCCGTCTTCCGCGTTCGGTCACCACGGTGGTCACACCAATACCACCAGCATGGCAGCTACCGTCGGTGGGGTAACGGGTTCGCAACCGCAACACTACCAGCCAGGGAACGAGAATGAATCAAGTAATTTCGATTCGTTGAATCTAGACGATGATTACCGTAAAAGCTCTTTTGGCAAGCAGTCAAAACTGTTCCAGCACCAACAGCACCAACAGCACCAACAGCAGCAGCAGCAGCAGCAGCAGCAGCGGCAGCCACCATCGTCTAGCTTGGCCGATACGATGCCATCGGTGGCTCGCAATCAATTCACCGGCGGTGCTTCCGGCAGTTCCCGCCCCTCATCCAACCGGGGACTGTGGAGTCTGTTCGGTGGCGGTTCCGGCAGTGGAATGGAACATGCCAGTCCCGCCACTACCGGCTACAGTAGCAGCAGAAACAATCCGAACGTATTTTTCAATGCTAGCAACTCCTCTTCCTCGCCGACGTCGGCGCCGATGCCATCGGCGGTAACTACTTCATCACCGATGGCGAGCACATCCACCACTAACACCACCACTACTACCACCGGTAGTACAACAATGCGCTATTACAACCTCGACAACAACACTAATGGTGCCAATCGACGTTCGATGATGATGCAACCGAACCACCGACTACCGACCGGGTCCAGTGTAGCAGGTGAGCAGCAGCAGCAGCAGCAGCACCAGGAGTCCCAGTTGCCACCGGACTCGTTGGATGATGCGCTGGTATCGGTCCAACGGTACGGTGACTTCGACGCCGATAACGAGCTCGACGACAGCCAGGCACCCATCACCGGAACGGTGGCCGGTGGCGACAAGTTTCTGCGCGGTTCCACCGTCAGCCAGTCCTTCATCAAGAACGTTCGAATCATGAGAAAGAAATCGTCCTCGTACGACGTAAACACACCGAATGGGGGGACGGGCACCAACGGTTACATGGCCGCCCACGGTCGGGGTAGCCAACGGGGTAAGGAACAGGTAGGTGGTGCTTCGACGACGACGACGACAACAGCGACGACGAATAGCTTCAAGCAGCGCGGATCGCAGATGATGGCGGCGGCTGCCAAACATTTCACCAAACGTAACCGAGCTCCGGCGGTGCCCAACGCCATCACAACCACAACCACCACGTCCCAGCTTGGCAGTGTGGCTGACAATGACGGATTGACCGGTACGGTGCGGCCCACGACTACGCCGGCGGAAGATGGAATCGATGAACCGGGTGGAGGTGGAGAGGCTGTGAGTCCCGGAGCGGAGGGCTCGTCTACCACACGCGCCGGAAGCACCAAACGGCGATTGTTTCAGCCACGAACGATGGACCGGGCGGAAATATGATTCCATCGATCGTGATTCAGCCGGCGCCCGGCACCGGTTTGTTCCTGTGGTTGGAGTAATTGTAGCTCGGGATCGATCGGTCGTTCTGATTGGTTCTCGGCTCGTAACGAGTAAATGAGCCAGAAGCGCTATTCGTAGCGCGTTTCACACTGGGAATTATGTGAGCAGCAGCAGCGGCAGCAGCAGTTTGTGCTTCGGAGCGATCTGAAGCGAACATTTAATCAGTGTCATACGGTGTGCCTTTTCTGGGCCAACACCGACGAGTTTGAGAGGAACCGACGACGAAGAAACGAGAAGAAGCGCGTCAGGAGTTACTGGATGGAAATCCCATATAATCAACTAACAAACAATCTCTCGAGCATAAGATTGATTTTGTAAAATATTATCAGAGATCTATACTATTGGTAGGTCGTAAGATACGTGCGCGAGGGTACGGGGCGATGCGAGTAGTCTAGAGTTTAGTCTAGAGAAAATTAGTTTAATATCGATTGATATCGCGACATTGATAGTTTATTAACGCGCCCCCTCGTTTAGGATAGTTGTAGCCAGAACCCACAGACGAAAGTATAATCAAAATTGTTTGTTGCAGATGAGAGAAATTCTACTAACCTATCGTAGTTTAATCGTAAGGAGTGCTCGATAAACAGACCTGCCGAGGACTTGGCTCTCGGATGATGATCGGAGCTGTTGCATTATAAATATACTTCTAAGATGCATCCAGCGAAAATGACTAATCAAATGAACTGTGGCAGGGGCATGATTGTGCCCTTAGCCGGTTCCTTATACTATCGCCCAGGAAAGTGGCTCGGTTGGCACTAGAATGTATATAACACGTATCGGCAGCAGAAATGGGGCAAAGTGAGGTAACTAATGTTTAATGTAACTAACGGAATGAAAAAGAAAACATAACTTAACAAAACACTTACTCCCCGTGGTTAACTACCCTGCATGCATGTCCACCATTCATCGTACACACATTTAAAGGCATGGACAACATGAAACCAAACTCATACCTTAAACGCTAAAACATTAAATAAAAGAAATGAACAACCAACCAACCAACAAAACAAAGAAAACTAAAAAAGTAAGCAAAAGAGATCCGTTAAACCAACTCATGCTATGATGCTATACTGAGCAAGGTAATCAATTCGTTTACGAATATTGCGACTTTTATTAACAAATCCAAAATAAATGTGAATTAAAAAACTACTTCGGAGGACGTGTTGGTTCAGCAGTTGAGAAACCATCGGGTGGTACGCAATAAAGACCTGTCTTTGTCTTTACCAATGCTGCATTTACACAGTCGAAGTGCATGAGTATCAAATACAGGTAGGTTTATGCATGTTGCCATTTGCTTCAATTCACAATAAAGTTTAAATTTTTAAACCCTTCAGGAGCATCGAAGATTAAATTTGAGTAACAAGGATTGAAAGTTTTTGTTTCACAGTAAAAGGTTTAGTTATATTTTCCGTTATATTAGACCAATAAAAAAGCCCTGTAAACAACATTGTCAATAGGTGAAAATAATATCTTATCTGCGGATAGCGGATCCTCACCGACAAAACATAAACTGCTTTTGAAGCGCTGCCAATTGGAATTGGATTGTTTTTAAGAAATAAATTATCTTCAGAAACTTAGCATAGATTGTAGATGCTTAGAGTAAGGCTTAAATAGAGGTGGGAACAGCAGCATTTCGTTTAGAGTTTACTTTTAGGTTCCTCGGTTGTCGGATTGCTGGCACTTTGTCCAGCCTTCGGCGTATCGAGCCCCATAGCGTAGCGGAACTTCCGCCGCCCGTCCAGATAGTACATAGCCTCGTGGTATGTTTTGGGCATAATTTTCGGCAACCGCTCGGCCACGGAGTACGTGTAGAAGAAGCTGTTGGTCGTCGTTTGCTGACCCGTTACGGCATCGTACACATCCGCCAGCACCACTATCTCCATGTAGTGCAAATCGGTATAGATCACGTGTGCCTGCATGTTCAACATCGACGAAACGTCCACTGGATGGTGGAAGCTGATATCCGAAATTCGTTCCAGCTTCGGGCGTCGCTTGGCAAAGTTGTACGCCAGCGCCCAGCTTAGTTCCAGTGCGTTCCGCATCAAAAACCCACCAAACACTTTGTTGTGTGCGTTGCGGTCTTCCGGGTGCGAGAAGACAATGTTGGCCATCGTTGCCTCCTCCATCCACACGTACCCGGGCGGTAGGATGCGCTTGTTGAACGCCCGGCTCTTGGTGTCGATTGACTTGACGAACAGTTCGTGCACCATTCGCTGTTCGAAATCGTTCGGTTCAGCCTTCAGAAGATCTTCCTTCTGCAGTTGAACACGTCGTTTTTTGCGTGCTGAAAGCGGACCGCGATAGGTTAGTGATCAACGTAAAGTAACAGCCAAATGGCAACTTACATTCTCCTCCATCAAATATTGCTTTCTCCTCGGCATTGGCCGGAACGAGTGGGTTGATAAAGGCAGCCTTAGTGTTAGTGGCATCACGGGCTGCCATCAGGAACAAGGCACGCGTAAGTTTACGCCACTTTCCGTGCAGTCTCTGCTCCATCCATACGACCACCTCGACCGAGGTTCGACCAACCCAGCTCACATGCCCGGAAAGACGAATATCAGCGTCATGTGTTGGCATCAGATCGGTAAAGTCGATTTTGTCCACCAGCACGGTCACGAACGTGTAAGGCAGTGAGACTCCTTCCGGAAGATCCGGCAACAGCACGTGTTTATGAACGACCCACACTACAAAATAGAATGGAAATTGCTTATAGTGCTTTGACTTTTGTCGCAAACGACGCTCCCGCCTTACCGGCAAACATGTCCATATCCTCCATAAGCCGGCCAACTCGTACATTTCCCATGAAACCGACGTACTTATCCTTCAGTATTTTGTCCGTCGTTAGTGGGATGATGGCCGACGTGAAGGAGTCCTGCATGCTGCGTGCTGGTAGCGATTCCACGGAATGTGGCACATACTTTACCAGATGCTCACGCGTGCTAACGAACGGAGTGTAGCCAACTTCGATGCCCAACTTTTTGATGATCGTTTGTTTAACTATGGGACGAAAAACACGTGGTTAGAGTTTAAATGTAAACAATAAACTACCCCACGATACGCAGCGTAAACAGATTCGTCAAGTCATCGTGAACCGGAGGACTTTATCCGATCGTCACGGGGGTCAAAGTCCCGGCGGCACATGACTTATCGTATGACTAGAGCCAGCCATAGAGTGTGATGTAGGATTAATTCCTAAACTTATCTTGTGACATCATCACGTTACCTACCATCGTTCATCGTTCCGGCCGTGCACTCCAGGTTGGGATCACCCCGAAGATAGTCAATGTTGGAGTACATCCTGCAAGCGGAAGAGTAAAAACTGTGGCCTCACGACAAACTTAAGCGCTCACGCTGTTGGGCTCACCTTTGGCCTGCAAATGACGACGACGACGACTGCAGCAGGGTTGTTTTCGTGTTACTTATCAAAGGACAGCCGCTGGTGACAACTCTGATAAGCCGTTCGTTGCGTTCTCCATTACCGGTACAGTTGCTGGTACTTCTGGAAAACTGCTGTCGCAAAAAAGCGTTGGGTAAACGGAGGCGTGTAAGAGCCATTTTTGTGACGAACTCTTGGCTTTCTAAACCGATTCACACAGCACTTCTATCTTCGGGATGAGTAATACGAGATCTTAAAAAGGAATGCTTCCTCCCGCCACCCACTGGATTGTTTACATCCCACTATAATCCCACATAGCATCGGAATCCGATCTAAAACCAACAACCCAAATCTTATCTAAAATTGGAAAAGTAGTTGTCCCGCAAGTATATCGGTTTTCGTAAATATGTGGCACTAAAATTGTAAGATATTCTGTTAAAATTTTCATAAAAGAGAACGATTCTTTCCTAAAACCGCCCAGGCCTCTACTGTAAACGGCCCAGATAGCCGTTTCTGGCAGCTGTCAAACCGCTCCTGAACGAAAACAAAACGGAGAACGAAGAACAAGCGAAGAAAAGCGAAGAGAAGAAGGATAATTAAGGAGCGTGGGTCTATTTTGCTCCATTTAAATGCGCCGGAATAGGTGAAATCCTTAAATTGACGGTGGCCGTGACAACCGGCGCTACACCGTGTGCTCCAGTAACGCAGGATGCTGCCCGCGACGGGACTGTTCCGGACCATCAACTGCCCCTTCTACGAGAAAGATCTCTGCACCAGGCCCTACTGTCACTTCAAGCACGCCAAAGCGGGTTAGTCACGGTGTTCCCCCGGATTCGTAAGACTATGCAATAATACTTCGTCGGCTTCGTATTCCAGAAACACCTGTCGCCACCTACAGCGCTACACCGAAGTCGCTCCTCAATCAATCGCGGTCCAGTGCAGACCATGGCGACGACAATGATGCTACGGTACGGAAGAAGGCCAAGCTCGAGTACATTCCCATGCCTACGATTGCGCCGAAATATGTACCGTCGGCGTTGGCCAAGCAACCACAAACCGCGAGCAATGGAGGGAAAAGCGATGAAGCCGAAGCGAACAAGCAATCAGCCACCGTCCCGTCGAAAGAGGTGAAAGAAACTGACGGTCTCGTAGATGTACCCACTCCGGTTGAAGAAAAGCCGCCTTCACAACCGCCGCAAGATGAGATTACGGATCATGACCGTAATGGGACGAATGGTGTGGAATCTAATAAATTGGATTCGGTGAAGGACGAAAAACCTCCAACGGAAGAGAGCAAACCGCATCGTTCGTCAAAGTCTTCTGCCAAAGACGAGGGCGAACGGAAGAAAGACTCTAGCCATCGACACAGTTCGAGCACACGCAAATCATCATCTTCATCTTCCCATCATAAATCATCTGAATCGTCTAGCAAAGAGTATTCTAACAAAGAGCGTTCTACCGCAAGCAATAGCAGTAGCAGTAGCAAAAGCAGAAGCAGCAGTAGTAGCAGCAAAAGTTCACATCGTGATAAGGATAAGGAAAGCTCGAGGAGCCATTCTTCGAAGCACTCCTCGGATAAGGAGAAAGATCGTCATCATGGGTCTTCAGACAAAGAGCGTTCCCATAGTAGAAGCTCCTCATCCAAGAGCTCCAATCACAGTAGCAGTAACCATAAAAGTAGTAGCAAAAGTAAAGAACATCATAAAACATCCTCATCGTCGTCGTCATCATCGTCCTCGAAAAGGAAACCTTCATCCGCTCCCGAGACTCCTGCAGCAGCAGAGGAAACGAAAACGGTACACCCGTCGGAAGATGAGATCTACCAAGAGCTGGTCAACAATCCACCGAGTGACATTGATATGGACAGTGACGATGATGATGTGATGCAGCAGTGTAAAATGATTTTTGAAGAATATCAACCCGACACACAACCGAACGACGCAAAGGATGCGGGCAAAAATGGGCATCTGGATTTGGTCGACATGTTTGCCGAAAACCCT
>NC_064874.1:21069591-21072091 GCF_943734745.1 Anopheles darlingi | reverse complement strand
GGCGCCGCTCCTCATCCTCGAGATCACGATTCAGATCGTCCATAAATTTGATAAAATTCCGCTCCGTACGTACGTTCTCCTCGACCACCTTTAGCGTACCGTCGTCCATCGTGTCCTTATCGATGTATTCGAAGATTTTCTTCTCCAGCACCATATCACCGCCAGGTTTCGCGACCAGAGCCGTTCGATTTGGGCTTCGCCCAGTGAACTTATTCACCGTGGTGATGTTCGGGAAATCGGCTTCTTCGAAATCGCTCCGCTGGTAGATGAGCTTGCGCACGTGGCTTTTACCGTCCATCGGTAGCAGGAAGACATACGTTGGATTAAGATTTTCCATGTTGAACAGTGAGAGCAGGTAGTTGTCCAAGGTGCTGTTCTCCTGATCAATGTTTAGGATGTGTTTGATTTGATTCCTCATCTTTACCATCCGGGGTGGCTCCTGCTGTAGACCGTGATGGCGGTAGTGGCGTTGTGAGGGCACTGAGTCCATTCCCGGTGTCCGAGGATATACATCTTTAGCGAAAGCAGAGAACGGGAAGCATTGTATTGTTTGGGATACTACACGCTTAACTACTACACAAATCACTGGCAGTCAAAGGGGCCGCTCTACTCCACGATCTAGTTAGTTTTACCAATCGATTAGTTACACTCGAAACTGTCGCGACACAACGCCTGGTGCCTAGAGGGAATTCAGGTTCAGGTACCTTTCACCGTAACACCGGCATACCGGATCAGTGGCGGAAGTTGAGAACGATCGGTGTCGGAGTCGGAGTCCGTGCCACGCTGTTCACACTTACCCATGGTAACGCCGCTAGCTACGCAATAATCGTGAACTACCAAAGAGCCCACCAGCACCAGCACCAGATGCACTACCATCCCCGGCCGTAATGAGTCGTAACGAGTTATTAAATTTAGCCGATTCGTCATAGCGTTGCCCACTATAGGTTTTCGACGCGTTGCATAAAAGGCAATCTAAGTCGCATGTGCACTACTTTCCACGCTGTACTGCTCTTTACAAACACTTGCACGACGACGAAGCTGTGGTCGCGAGTTGGTGATCTTGGCGCCCACTAGGACACACCTCCGTTCCGTCGAAGAACCGGTGAACCGTTATCGGCGAGCAGCTGGGCGCAACTGACGAGGCCACGGAAGCACTACCGTCGTCCAAGACCAACCCCCGTGTGGTTCATCGTGGCGCCGTCGACGACGTGCTGCCGAGTCGACCTACCCCCGCCAGCAGCACCAACCGTGTCCATGGAGGAGGGATTGTGAGCCATCGTTGCGCTTCGGAAGTGTTTGGAGGGCGCGAAAGGAGCCACGCTGGGTACGATTTGCTTCGCTGCGGTCGCTGCATTGAAATCCGAGCGAACACGTGCGATGAGAATCATTAATATAAGAGTAGGCGGCATTCGATTCCGTTAGATGTACCACGGGACATCTGCATATAGTTGTAGCGATCCGTTTTATGTCTTTAGCTGCTTGACATGTTTTGAATTCGTCACATATCAAGGACTAGAAGCATCCTTTCTCGCATATTGATGGCAGCTCTTCCATTTCCGCGTTCGTGTTCTGTTGGCTTGCAGTCTTCTGTATAGACTTAGATCTGATCGTTTATTAGATTTAGACACACGTAATGCAGTTTACAACGAGGAACTTAAATTTATTTGATTTTTGTATCCATTAGTATCCGACGAGGCGTAACATATCCGGGGAATCCATTCTATCCGGGAAAATACATGTACCGCAAAGTGTCACGTATCATGTCACGGTCTTCTTAATGTTGCCATCGTACTGCACAATGCACTCGCTCCGATTCGCAGGTTATCCAATTATACCACGAACTCATCGCTAAATCAAACATTGTTGGAACGCTCATAATGCGAAGCTGCACACACTGCGCCCCACACTGGCACCCAGTCCGTGGTTCCGCTTCACCTCAGCTCGCCCCGTACAATGCTTGCGACTGTCTCGACACCGACGACCTAATGCGGAAAACGCAGCAGCCCAGCGAGCCAGCCGGTGGCGGAGCTTTTCTTGGTCTTTGCCACTCGTTTGGCGGAAAACTCGTTCATCTCGCGGCTCTTACACCGGTTTGCGGCTGTGCCACCTCCCCCCCCTCCCCCCCCCTCCCCCTAACCTCTCTCTCCTATTCTCTTTGCCCTCTCTTCTCCTCGCTTTCTTTCTTTAGCCATTTCGCTTTCATTCGAGTACTGGGACAGAGGCTTTTGCATGGCGTTCCCTGCTGTCATCCGTCCGTCCGTCCGTCCCGTTCCGCCGTGGAAATCCAATCCGGTTCCTCTCGGCGCTTTGTTTGACCACGATCATGATCGGTTGGCCCAGTCCCGCCCGTCCGCTCGTCCGCACGCCGTGGGACCACCAATTCGCGCGATTGCGCAATGCGACGCTCGACGATTCGAATTAAGCGCCAACCGTGCGCACCGCACACGCCGCACTTGCTAAGACACCGCGAACAGGGTGCCAGACAGGGGGGGGTGTTTGG
>NC_064874.1:21054591-21059591 GCF_943734745.1 Anopheles darlingi | reverse complement strand
CGACGGAATCGCTGGCCACGGCTGCAACCATGGACGTTGTATCGTCCGCTTCGACGACGATGGACGATGAGAGCAGTGATAGCGGAGAGCAGAATCGGCCCAAGCGAAATGAACGGATCGAGAAGCTGGGCTTCAAGCCCCAGAAGGAGCTGTTCTGCAACAAGTTTCTCCCGTACGCCGATCAGCTGGATGACGAGTCCCAGGCCATGCTGGTCACCGTTAAGAACAATCTGGGCAAAGCGGTGGCTATGCGTGATATCGGGCTTGGAGCCGCGAAGGCCGTGCGGCAGCTAATTACGTAAGTATACGCGGTGATCGTAAGGGTCTTGGCACCCCTTGGTAGGTCAATCTGATTAACATTCCACCTTCGTGTTTTGCTTCCCCAGGTACTTGCGACTGTATGGGATGAAGTTTTCCAAAGAAGACCATATCAAGTTCGTGAAGTTGTTGCTCGAGATGTTGGTCATCCCGAAGCTCGATCCGAAGATGCTGGCCCGTATAAGTGATGCGATCTACGTGTTGCTAAAGTATGCATCCCAGGTACACTAAACCGAACGAAAACCATGCTAACGGAGCTTCTTTTACCCATAGAAAACGCGAGTACATCAGCCCTGAGGAGCTACAGGTCGAGTGGCGTCCCTTGTACGATTTATTCCAGCTCGTGATAACGCGAAAGAACAAGAGAGGTGAACTGTTCAACACGCTGGCGTAAGTATGGCACAGACCGCACACACGCAGTCTCCCATCACCATGCATTGTTCATTCGCGACAATCAGCACCATCTTCCTCGCCCTATAATCATCATCATATCCTTGGCATCATGTAACGCGCTTCGTTAGACTTTACGGACGTCCGGTTCATAGTAATGTTGGTTCTTCCGACCTGCAGGAAGAGCGGAAAAGCGAAAGAAAGCAAAATACCACCGCAGCTGTCGCAGTTACTAGCCGTCGCGACCGAGATGGGCTTTGACGTGTCCGCCCTTGTACAGTTCGCCGGAGGAGTCCCGAAAGCACCGGATGAGGATGCGTAAAGATGATTTATTTAAAAACATTTCCACTTCTACCAGTTCTCGCGCTACTACTAGAGAATATCGCAATCGTTTCTTAGCTGGTGCTCCTTGTGGTTTCTCTTCATTTGCCTGTCTCCAGCCCGGTGTCACGGTGTTTCGTTCTGTATGTGGTTTAGTGTGTGTATGTGTGCGTTTAAGTCCTGGAGAACTGTTAACATTCATCATTCATGAGGATCATGTACTGGGTGTAAATCCATTCATT
Source organism: Anopheles darlingi (assembly GCF_943734745.1). Classification (NCBI taxonomy): domain Eukaryota; kingdom Metazoa; phylum Arthropoda; class Insecta; order Diptera; family Culicidae; genus Anopheles; species Anopheles darlingi. Next base: position 21,058,320 of record NC_064874.1, on the reverse strand, counting down.
CGCAGCTATGTATCATAATGGAACTGTCATCATTACATTTTCACTCTCCCTCTTCAATCACAGTTGGGTTTCTTCAGTTTCATCCCTCTGTATCTATTGTTAAGTCATACGTGCCGTGGACAAATTAAGAAAACACCTTTGTTCATGGATCAATCAGCACGCAGAATTGGTGATAATGGGGCTCTAATATTGAGGAAGTCAAGCGAATGCTCGTGGTCTGGTATCGTTTTGGGTTGCGTGCGTGGTGATGTTGCTCTCAAGTCGGAATATTTGCATTCAGGAGAAGGGATAACACGTTAGAAGCGAACATTTCTACAGTTCTTTTGTGTATTAAATTGTTTTTTTTCTCTTTCTTGTTTATAGGCAAAACGAATTGGCAATACAATACGTGGCGGAGGTTTGTTCTCCGTAAGTATACTTTTTACCAGTCAATTCTCTGTACCATATACATTTTGACCGTGTTCTAATGATCACCATCTCCCGTTTCATTAGATACTTTGCACCATCCTCGACACAAGAGCTGCTGGACGAACTGTTGCCTCGGCTGCAGCCTCTGGACAATGGCAGCCACTGCGAGGAGATGACGATGCTGAACATTTTCCTCAACTACGAACGGGGCTACGAGCTGTGGTTCGAAAAGTTGATGCACATATGGGACACGTACCACAACCCCGCCTGGGGATCTGATCTGATGAACATGTTTGCATCAGTTGCCGCCAAGAATATTGGCCACATTGACTGGGAACCATACATTCCGGTAATGTTTGCTCGCATAACGCGCTCCATAGACTTTCCCGTCAATTACAACAGTACGCAGAAGCTTGGCCGAAACGCGCTGATGCCGGATTCGATAGCGACCTGGATTGTGTCGGCGCTCGGGCCGAAGAGCAGCGCCCAGCGCTACCTGAACAAGTTCATGTCAACCATCGAATCGTACCTGCATCCGGCCAACATGGGCAAGTGGACGACAATGCTGGCCGACATCGTGCTCGTGCTGCCGCGCTGCTTCATCGAACGGCTGGTCATCGAGCGGTATCGTAAGGGGCACCACATCCGCCCTGTACCGAACGATCGGAAGCTAACGGAGGAATGCATAACGGCGTTCGTGGAGTGCATGAAACCGGTCGTGTTTCAGGCGATGTATTCACGCATTAATCTGCAGGATGTGAGCAAAGTGATGCAACATCTGGCCGATCTGCGACCCGCGCTTATCATTCCACCGATTATCGAGCGCGTGTACAGCAGTCTGGATTCGCTGACGGAACCGCACAAGCTCACGGCGACCATGTATGGGTTGATAGGTGTGGCGCGTGCCCTCGTTTCGGGCCATAAGGGCTACACCGAGGGCCGGACGCATGTCATTCCAATGCTGTTCGCTATGCTGCCGGGAATCGATCGAAACGATCTGAAGAAAACAATGAGCACATTCCAGTTTCTTTCTTCCGTCATGTTCCTGATACCGGTGATCGATTGTTCGAAGGCGGGCGAATTCCACACCAACATGACCGACGACGAGCGGATGTTGTGCGAGCAAACGGCCGAATTCGAGAGCTTCGTTCTGCAGTATCTCGATCGGATCTTTCTGCTTATCGAGGGCAGCTCGGTCAATAACGTGCGCATGGAGCAATCGGACGCTGACTCAACGCACTCGCGCATGGAGATGACGGCCGAGGCGCTGGTATTGCACTGCACCCACAACATACTGGGCCAGTGTTCGGAGCCGATCATTGCTGCTGCCTCACGCAAATTGCTCGAATTCGTGCAGACGAGCATCCTCGAACCGAGGGTGGCCGGACAGATGGTTGGCTGCCTGATACGGGTGTTTGCGCGCCTTAACGGAAAGCAAATCTTCCGCGTATTGATGCCACATATCTTGCGCTCGCTTGAAGCGTACATGGACGAGCATGAGAATGTGCACGAGCTTGAGAAGCATAACGACGAGGTGTTGTACTATCTTGTGCTGCTGGCAAATCTGGTGCGCGGTGATCCGCAAGTCCTTTGCCAGCATCTCGACGAGTTGCTGCCGACGCTGGATAAACTGATCACGTTCAAGTGCACGCGAGTCGCTCGCTATGTATCGCTCATCGTTGGTAGCATTATGAACATCCTGTCTACGCTGCAGATGACCGATGTGCGCAACAGCCCCGATTGCTTCTTGAAACCGCTAGCCGAGGTGTTACCGGTGAAGCGGTGGGGTGAAAAGATGGCATCCGATGCCAAGGTCGATTGTTGGATACAACCGGATGCGGTGATGCGGGATGCATGTGAACGTCTGCTGCATCGTTACTTGCCAGCGCAACTAGAGCGGATCGAGCGTCATACTGCGGGAGAAGTAAAGCTTTCGCGCGAGGACCTGAACCGAAGCCTCATGCTCGTCCTGGCGCTCATTCGTTGCAGCAACTTTTTGCCGAACTGGAACGACGAGGAACCGATCGTGCTGTTCGAGTCGTGCCTTACCACTGACGATCTGCATCTGAATGTGATGCTTGGGTTTGAGGGGCTCGAGATACGCATGCATGACGGTAGCAACGTGCGGCGCACGATAATTCGCGTCATTGGACGCTTGCAGGATGCGATGCTGCGCACTTCCGAGGACGATACGCAATCGTTGAAATCGATCATTAACCTGTACGAGCGAGTGCTGCTGCGAAAACACGCCAACAGTTCGTACGATACGCAGATGCGCACGTTCAATCTTACCCGACGCTATCAGACGTACCGGTTAACACGCTGCAAGCGTGACGTGCGTGCCCTTGTGTACTCACGCGCCCTCATTCAGCAGGACGCTAGGGACGAGGTTAGTGTGCCGTTGCTGACCGGTACCCACGTGGAGGTGCTGCACAAACTGTTCGATCTGGCCATCTCATACTATGCCACCGTACGCATTACGGCTCAGAATAAGCTACAATCGATGCTGGCGATCTTTCCGCAAAGTTGTCGCCTGCTAACCGATCGCATTGTCCAGTGTTTGCAGCTCGATGCCAACGAGCATCACGAGAAGTTTAAGGGCATACTTTACCTGTTGTACATGAAGCGCCGCGAGCGTATGATCACGATCAACAACTGGGAGTACTTGGGGCGCGTGTGGATAGCGTTGCTGCGATCGAAGCTATCGGAGAAACCGTCGGTCGTTCGTCTGCTCGACTCGATCACCGATGTAATCCTGAACGAGGCGCCCACCTATATGCTGGAGGTTGATGTCGAGGAGCGGACTGTCGAACTGGCCCTCGCTTTGCGAACATCGACCGCTGATCAGCTCGATCTGGCCGCCGGTTTGGCCTTCCGAGAGCGGGAAAATAAACGTAACCGAGATCATTACGATCGGCTGGTAAGCGATATACTGACGTCTGTGGAGAACTATAAGCTGCATCGGCTCTATCACTACCTGGCGACGGTGATGCTGGTCAACTTGAGCCATCCGTATGTCGCTCATCCGCCGGCCGTGGTGCGTCATGCTGTGCACGGATTGATACATGATTCCATTTCCGAACGCAAATTGTCCCTCCGGCTGTTGCTCCAGATCTTCCGGCAGCAGAAACGTCCGCGCAAGAAGATCCCAATGAACCCGCTTGCGATCGCTGCCATGCGGCGTGGTGGAGCTTCGTCGGAAGAAGTGATTCCACCGAATCCGGGATCGAATGTGACACCCGGTTACCGGGAAGACAATCTGTGGTTGCAGTACGATCGCGAGAAGGTGCCGACCTGTCAGGCGGAGTGGGATGAACCGCG